>NW_027187260.1:1563856-1565010 GCF_028583685.1 Petaurus breviceps papuanus | reverse complement strand
AGGGCAGCCATGTCTTCATTCCTCTGTAGGCCGTACTGCTTACTCATTTCCACTGGACTTTCTCCACCATACCTGGTATCTTCACAACCCTTCCCTCTCAACCCCCCAGAAGCTTCCTGAGGGCACTGACGGTCTTTCTGCTTGTATTTGTATACCCAGACACTTAGTAAGACCTTGGTAAATGCTCACTGACTGACTGATTAATTTCTTTGGTGTGGGGGAACTCCCAGTGTGGATACTCAACTGATAAGGATCAGGAACTCACTGAGAGGTTAAGTGGCTGCCCAAGGTCACACAATTTGTGTTAGCAATAGGAGTCATCCTGACTCCAAGGCTAGCCTTCTAGCTACTACACTTTGCTGCCTCCTTTGAATGTGGTTATAAGAACAACAATCTGTCCTATTCAGGGCTCTACAGACAGAGGCTCAGTCCCGGGAAAAAGTATACAAAAAGCCCCCTCTTCCATTTATTATCAGGGCATGTGGTAAGGACTGAATCTGGCTCACCCAAAGGAAGCCAGGGAAAGAGATCACATAATTCAAGTTCTTGGCAGATGACTCATGTGCTTGATAGGCTACTGCTAAAGATAGGGTCTGTTCCTACTCCAAGATTCTATGGTTTAAATTCTGTAGAGGGATCTGGTGAGGTTCATTTTCTTTACTCTCATTGAAAGTAAAATCATAGCATTTTGAAGCAAAGAGGGAGCTTAGAACCCTACCCCTTCTTGACAGATGAAGAAACTGGTTAAATGACTTGCCCAAAGGCTTACTCAAATTCAGAAGAATTCAGACTAGAACTCAAGTTTTCTGACTCTTAGGACATTTCACAGAGTAACAAGGTGAATGGTAGAAAATGGCAAGTTAAACTGTATATATTCATTGCTTTCCCTTCTTTACATTTTATTACCCTGGCAGTCTGTCTTCTGACCCCATCACTAAATTTAAAGGTTATCTCTCTCCAAGGTTATCAGTGCTCTTTTAATTGCTAAATCCAGTTGTTTTTAAAATTCACTTCTCTTTCTTGCTTTTTCTGTAGCTCTAGATAGAAAGTGTTGACCATCCACTCCTAGATATTTTCTTCTGGGGTTTTCATAGCAGGGCTGTCCCGACCCTTACTCCTCCTCCTCATTATTGAAGCAGTTATGGAAACAGTCC
>NW_027187260.1:1530147-1563846 GCF_028583685.1 Petaurus breviceps papuanus | reverse complement strand
GTGGGGATAACATTGGGTGAATTAAAGATGTTCAAACTATGGCTATGGTTCACCACATATCTATTTTTTAAAGTGGAACCCAACAACCCATCAAGCCAGGGATGGCTACTTTAGATGGCTCTTGCTGGCTTGCTAGGCAGTTATACTTCTGTTATTCAGTTGGGAGGCTTCTCTGGATAGGATTTCTGTGTTCCGCAGGTATTCAAGGGAGGTCTTAACAAAAGAAATAAATTCCTCAGGCAGCACTAGGAAACTCTTAGAAAAGTAAACATTTTTGTAAGGAACAACTAGATGGCTTCCTGTGTAAGCCAAAGAACAAAAAGGGTGAGGGAATCCTATTTTAACCCCCAAATCCTGAACAAAGCTGAACTCAGGGGGTTGAGTCTTGATTTTTTAAAGTTCCCTTTCTGGTTTCAATGGGTTGGTAGGATATATAGCACTTTCTCCTTCACTTGATATTATTAATCAAAGTTCAGTGTCACTATTTGCTGTTAACACATTTATTCACATTTTACTGTTTAAGTATAAACTATTGGAAAAGAGGTAGTTGTGAAATGCATCTTCTTTTTTAAAAAATCACTTATTTAGTATTTTATTTTTCCACAATTACATGTAAAAAACAATTTAAACACTTGTTTTAAAAAAAAAAAAACTGAGTTCCAAATTCTCTCCCTCCCTTCTCACCTCCCTCATTGAGAAAGCAAGCAATTTGATATAGGTTATACATGTGTAGTCATATAAAACATTTCCATATCAGGCATATTGTAAAAGAAAACATAGGCAAAAAAAACCCCAACCCCAGGGGAAAAAAAAGTATGTTTCCATCTGTATTTAGACTCCATCAATTCTTTCTCTGGGGATGGATAGCATGAAATGCATCTTCTTTAGGTAAAATCAGTTTAAGGAGAACTAATATTAACAGAACAAATTTGGGGATAATGATTTGTTTACAAAAGAATTCTTGATGTTATTAAAAGATTCACTTTAGAATCTCTTTGAAGGATGAGCTCACTCTCTTAATTGCATTAAAATATTTCATTTCCAAATATTTAGATATTGCAAATATATTTAAGCACAACTTTCAGGAGTACAACTTTGTGTAAAATGAAGCATACCCACAATAATCCCACTATTGAGATTGATTCATGTAGTGGGGTAACTTCCACCAAAATCTTCCTCTGATGTTTTAACACCTAGTAGGCACTTAATAAATATTTTTTTGATTGATTGATCATAGAATGGAGATAAATCAAGTTCTTGGAATCTCTGCCAGGACAGCACAAGCTCCAGGGGGTTCTGCCAAGCTTTAAATATGAGTCTGTCTGTGGATCAGCCTACATAAGTTTATTTTTTTATTATTATTATTTTTTTAAGCAATTGGGGTTAAGTAACTTTTTCAAGGTTACACAGCCAGGTGTTTCTGGGTGGGTGCTAAGTGTCTGAGCCCAGGATTCGATCTCCAGGTCTTCTCAACCCTGGAGCCAGTGCTCTTACTTGCTGTGCTACCTGGCCGCCCCAGCCTACATAAGTTTAGACAGAGTCATCACTACATGATTGGCCATTGGGTAATGATTTTCTCTGGCCCTAGGAACTGCCTAAACCATCTGCTAAGTGGTGAAGATGTTTCAGTCTGTCTTTGGGGTATCCACATGGATGAAAACATAGATCCTTGATATTTTTATATCTATGATATCATTGATGAAGGAACTCCCTCCAGAGATACAGATCTCATCCATACGTGCCCACCTGTGAGATTCCCATCCATGCCTCCCACAGTCACTAGGGATCCACCCAGAGGCCTTCCTCTGCCTCTTCTGACATGGTGTGGGTACCACTACAACATGTAGGCTACCCATTGATTAAGCTTCACTTTCCCTCTCTGAGCAGCCCTCTTTTTTTTTCTGGTCAAACTTTTCTCTGATGACATCCTAGCATGAATATGTGTTGAAAGGATAAAAAGTTTGTTGACAGGAAAGTTAGTGGTGGGAAGCAATGGAAAAGAGTATTAGAAACTCCAATTCAATATAATTCATAGACGTATTGGAGTAGAGAAACTTGCCGCTTTTCTTGTGATGGTATGTGTACCTCAGCTTTCCATAGTCCTGACCATGAGAAGTTCATATTCCTCAAATGTATGGGTACCTGATTGAAGCTATTTCTGTCAGTCAGCCAATAAACACTTATTAAATGCCTAGTATGTTCCAGTCATTGTGCTGGGTGCTAGGGATAGCTGGAGATATCACTAGGCTAAAGTAAGATGGTTCCTGCCCTCCAAGAGCTTACCATTTAGTGGGAGAAGAAAATATAAAATAGGAAGCTGAAAAGGGTGGAGAAAAAGTAGTCAATCAGTCAATCTTTATTAAATGCTTACTATATACCAGGCATTGTACTAAGTTCTGGGGATACAAAAAGAGACAAAAGACAGTCCCTGCCCTCAATTTAATGGGGGAGATAACATGCACACAAATATATATAAAAAGCCTATATACAAGAAGAATAGAAAATAATTAACAGAGGGAAGGCATTGGAATTAAAGTGGGGGGCAGGGAAGGGAACATGATGGTCAAATCTAAAGGAATGCAGCCTTGGGTGGAAATGAGGGAATGGCTGCCCTGGTCATTGTTCTTCAGTGGAAGTTTTGGGGGGAGCTCTGTACTCTGTCCCCAAGTCAGAGGGGTCCCTGGACTGAGTGTGCTGATGAGGTGTGAGTACCAAGGCTGATGCAGTATTGCAGGATGATAATAGCTTTGCATATTTTTCATCTTTTAGCTGAGCCATTTATTGGGGAAGCAAAATGGTGATTGTCTTAATTTGTCTTAAATAGAATATTTATTAGGTGCTTCCTATATTCCAAGCACTGGGCTAAGCACTTCGGATACAAATACAAGAACACACACACACACATCATCACCACCACCACTACTACCACCACCAAAACAAAAATAGTCCCTAATTTCAAGGAATTTACATTCCAATAAGAGAAGGCAAACCATCCAGGGATGCTAAAAAGGGGGTGGAAGGCAGATAATGATGAGGAAGGTGATCAGTTCTGAGAGTGAGTTGAGATGGGAATGAAATGGGGAGAGAGGTTCATGAAATGTCAGTACCAGTGAAGGGGTCACTAGTCACAAAGGCAGTCCCTAAGGTGGAGACATTGCAAGGTGGGCAAGGCTGCTGGTGAGGGGGTGGAACAGTCCTGGAGAGTGTTTAGCTGGGAGTGAAGTGAGCAAGGCTGGGGCCCCTTCTGAAATGTATCCGAATCAAAAGCTTGGCTATGTGGGAGAAGGCAGGAAATAAGGCTAAATGGGCCTAAAAAGGCTTTTTTCTTCCCCCTCTTTACTCCAGGACACAGTCACCCACTTAACCATTCACCTACCCCAGCAAAAAAGGCATTTTTTCCCCCTGTTGGAGCTCATTAATTAACATTGATTTGTGCTTATTGCTTTCATTAAAAACAAAATCGTATCTGAGCATGACACTGGAACGCAGCATTTTAATGAACAATAAACTCGGAAACATTGATCTAAGGAGAAAGCACAACATAAAATTGAGCACGTTTCTTCAGATTAATAGCAAAATCAGTAATGCGTCTGAGTTGTTCAGTCTTAAAACTAGAAGAGTTGATTCTTTAATATACTGTACTGCAGATGTCTTTGGAGAAAAGGCTGTGATGATTTAATTTCTCAATATTTTGTCAGTCACATTCATATTTCCTGTTTGTTACTGACATAATTCAATACCGTTACATTCAAATTTATTATTATTATTACATTCAAATTACAATTACGGTTAGAAATAAATTCATCTCAGGTTGGTCTTGGGAAGATTCCCTCCAAATCACTGGACCCACAGCCATAGCCTTTAGGCTGTACAAATTTCATTACAATTTTCATTACAATTCACATTTACTGATGTTCTGTCTTCCCATTTTTCTACTGCTTCCCCAACCACTAGTTAGGAAAAAACTAGTTAGTCAGGAGATAGGTACAAAGTCTCTCACTATCCTTTTCCAATGTAGATCTGCCTGAAAACTTTCTAGGTCCAGTTATGGTTTCACATTATGCAGAGCCCGAGGGTTCAGATAAACAATTCCTTTAATAAAAAAAAAAATTATTCAGTAACCTCCAGGTAAAGCAATCTATAGGGCAATAAGAAGTAGCCCACCAGAATGTAAAAGCAGATAAAAACCATAACAAAGATGCTCCTTGGGGTTTTAGGAACTCCTTTCCCAAGTCCTAAATCTACCTTTATGTGTTCCTTGCAGGGGCAAAATTAGCTCCCATTGCTCTGGGTCTTGTGGAAGTGGAGGTATCTAGCTGCTGGCCCTCCTCCTCAGCCCCACTAGTCTCCTGGTCCACAATGATCCCTCCAAAAAAAAAAATGGAAAAGCAGGTAGAATATAATCATTGTACCAAATTGGTTATTAAGATACCTACCTGATGTTTATGGGTAGTATTGCCAATATTTGTGACTGTCAAATTCAGGGCAGTGCAGTAGATTGCATACTAGACGAGGAAGATCTTAGTCTTCTTGGCTTGGCTATTTTTTGCTTTGTGACCTTAGACAAGTCACCACTTCCCTGGCTTCAGGTTACTCATCTATAAAATAATGGGATTGAACTAGACAATCTGTAAGTGCCCAGCTAGCTCTGCTCTTAACTTTTCTGATATAGCTGGGCATTAAGACGTCTTTCCAGTTTACTGTTGACAATGAATTGCCTAATCCAGAGACTGATTTCTTCCTCTGGTATTTTAGAACTGAAGAAACTTTGGAGACGGTCTAATCTAAATCTCTTATTTTATAGAGGTGGGTAAATGATTTGCCGAAGGCCATAAAGTCAATTGATGTCAGAGCTGGGACTAGAACTTGGGTCTATAATCCAACAGACTTCTCACTGCTGCATCAGAGCAAAACTTTGTTATTGGCAGATAATATTGGGGCAGAGAAGGAGTGGAGTGTCTGGGAAAAGAGAATAATTTTCCCTATTCCTGTCCTAAGTTTCCTACTAGATGGTATTGTAGATAGAATGCCTGGTCTGGAGTCAGGAGGGCCTGAGTTCAAATTTGGCCTCAGACATGTACTAGATGTGTGACCTTGGGCAAGTCATTTAACCCTGTTTGCCTCAGTTTCCTCATCTATAAAATGAACTGGAGAAGGAAATGGCAAACCACTTCAGTATCTATGCCAGGGAAACCCCAAATGGGGTCACGAAGAGTCAGTCTTTCATGAAAAGACTGAACAACAAATATCTTGAGTTTCAGGCTGGCCATGGGCAAAATGATGAAGTTAACAGCGGTTTGTCTGGTCGTGACCTCTTCTTTCTTTCTGCATTCCACATCATTTTGTGTTCAGGTTTTCATTCTATTCTTTCAGTGGGTCCTCTCATAAATTCTAATGGAGACCTAGGCTCTCCTGCTGCCCAGAACTTCTTGTTAGTGAGTCCAGTGTTTTAGTAATTGAATGTGTTGACCCTCCCAGGAGTATTTACATTTTCAGGAACCACCAAAAATAAAGCTATTGGCCATAGAGAGACCACTCGTGAGAGACCAAGAGAGCTTTCCCTTTCAGCAAAGCTTAAACCAAAGTAATGAGTCACAGAAATTGTTGCAACTGGGTGGGGGAGATATTTTTGGGTTATAGAAACTCCCTGCTACGCCTCAAAACACAGCAAGTCAGTTTCCACCTACTCCGCCTACATTATGGTTGGCTTTGCTTAGCCCACACTCACTTCTTCAACTACTGCTGGTTCAGTGGAAGAGCCTCGGATTTGGACTTCAGTTCAACTGCTGGCTCTGGCCCTTGTTGACTGTATGAACTTGGCCAAATCACATCACCTTGCTGGACCTTAGTTTTCTTATCTGTAAAATGTAAGGGTTTGCCTAGATGTTGCTAAGATACCTTATAACTCCAAATCATCTGATTTTGAATTAGGAAATTAGGAATTGAATTAGGAAAAGTCTTTACTTTCTTGTTCCAAGGATCAAGTATTTAACTTGCAAGAATCATAGCAGACTCAGACTTTGCAAGAGTGGCCAGAGTCTGTGAACTACTTCAGGCACAAGAGAGTAAGTTGCCCAGGCCTAGTTAGCCCTATTTGGCCTGTGTTTTGCTTCTTCTCATCTATCCTTTCCCTTTTTTCCCCTCCCAAATTGTTATGGTTAGGGGAGCCTCATTGAATTTCAAGTCTCTATTTAAAACTGCCAGAAAAAAGAGACAGACGCTTCTTCCCTGACCCTGATCCAGATTTCCTGGTGTCTCATTCACCATGGGGGCTAGTTGAGCAAACCAATTTCCCTACAACTTGAGTTAGGGGAATAATGCAATTGTGGGTTCAGGTGTTTCTGTTTCATTTTATTTTTATTCAACTTGCAAGTGAATTCCAAGTGAGTTGTTTCTTAAGAAACAGGAAAAAAAATGTCCAGAGTTTTATTAACCTTTAACCTGACTTTCTTAAGTCTAGGCAGTGAACAAAATAATAAATCAAGCCCTGCTGATTTCTATGGTTTAAATGCTCACAATGAAAATTTAACAACCAGCTCTCCTGAAATGGTGTGAGCTGCCCCCAAAACATTCCTGTTTAGGAATTACTGACTTCAGGGAAGCACTGTAAAAAAGCAGAGGGGAACTAGGTTTATAATGATTCCAAATCTGCCACTTACTACCTATATGACCTTGGGAAAAAGCACTTCTGTTTGAGTCTCAGTCTTTTTATTTCTAAAATCACAATACCTTAAATAATTCCTCAGGCACCTCACAGCTCTAATAGTCAATGCTTCTACAATTCTATGGGTAACCTAACTATTTGATAAGTCTCCTAGAACCCCTCTATTCTTGGTAGTTGGATCAGGTTCCATTTTGGGGAATTTCTCTTTCATAACAGAAGTATTGGGGCGGTCAGGTAGCACAGCAAGTAAGAGCACCGGCTCCAGTGTTGGGATGACCTGGGGATCGAATCTGGGCTCAGACACTTATTACCCACCCAGAAACACCTGGCTGTGTAACCTTGAGCAAGTTACTTAACCCCAATTGCTTAGGGGCGGCCAGGTAGCTCAGCGAGTATGAGCACCGGCTCCAGTGTTGGGATGACCTGGAGATCAAATCTGGGCTCAGATACTTAGCATCCACCCAGACACCTGGCTGTGTAACCCTTAAGCAAGTTACTTAACCCTGATTGCTTAAAAAAAAAAAAAAAAGAAATGTGCCTCATATTTCTTCCTGTGCAGAAGTCATATCTGGAAACATCTAGATTTGGCTTGTTTCTAACTCTCCCTCTTCAAAGAACAGGCTCCTAATAAATATGTGAATAAAAAATGTATTTATTTCAATATGTAAGGAGCAGAAATGGGACTTGCTTCTAAGTATCAGTTAGCAACAAAATAGGCCTATCTTCTTCCCCATTTCCAGAGAGCTAGTCCCATTTCTCTGCATAAACAGACTTATAGCACCAATAGGCAAAGTTCTAGTAGTATGAGTGGATTTGGAAATTCAGTGATGGAGTTTCTATTTCCATTTTGGTTACGTTCCCATATGTCCTATGTCTCTGTACCACACAGCCATTGTTGTATCTCCCCATGATTTGCTTGGTTCAGAGATTCTTTAGCTTTGGCCAGATAAGATTATGCCTAGTCTCCACCGCTGATGTATTTCTAATGGACGCCATCATTCTCTGCCATCCCCATGGATGCTTTGATTGTTTTTCCCCTAGCAATTCCTGCTCTTCTCCAGGTACCACCTGTGCCTTAGCCCTGAAGCATTATAGACATGTCCGTCTTAGATTGCAAGCTATTGGGGTTTAGGTTCGTGTTTCTGGTGGGCTCTGTAAAACCTCTAGAGAGTACAACACTGCACCCATTTGGGTGCTTTATGTCCACTGAACTGAATAGGATGCTGCTGCTGAAATTGGTGGAATTTGTGGAGGACTGTCTTGTCCCTCTTGTTCCTCTGCACTCCAGGATTGGACACAGGAATCAGGCGGCAAAAGCTCCTTTCCTTAGAGTTGCACATACCCTGAAACCATTGTCGGATGGTCTGTAGCAATTGAAATGTAATTGAGTGTATATATCTTAACATTTTACATAATAACAATAACTCACATTTATAAAAAGAGGCTTTATAGTACAGTGGGAAAAATGATGGTTTTGAAGTAAGGTAATGTAGGCTTAACTCCCAAATCAGCAATTTATTAGTTGTGTGAACTTAATTCATTTATCCTCTTTGGGCCTTGGTCTCCTCACCTGTAAAATGAGGGTCTATTCAAGCTTAAATCTTAAAGACCCCATATAATGCTTTATATATGTTTTCTTTTTGACAGTCCTGTGAAATAGATAACCAAGTCCTTCTACCATTTTACAGATGAGGAAATTGAGGCTCAGTGATGTTAAACAATTTAGCCACATACATATAGCTACTAAGGTACCAAATCTAGGATTTGAACCTGGGCCTTCTGACTTAACATATCCAGTTCTCTTTCCACTATACTAATTGAGAAAGGACAATAACCCACTTTCAGGATCATAGATCTAGTCTTAGAAGGGACCTTTGAGACTTTTTAGTCCATAGACCCTCAGACACTTATAAGCTGTATGACCCCTGGGCAAGTCACTTAGCTTCTGCCTCAGTTTCCTCAACTGTAAAAATGGGGATAATAATAGTATCTATCTCACAGATTTTCTGTATATCAATTGAAATAATATTTGCAAAGTGCTTAGCACAGTGCCTGGTACAGAATAGGTACTGGATAAGTGATCATTCCCTTCTCATCCACTTCCCTGGACCCCCAAGGCCTCCATGGATACTTTCAGGAGGTCTGCTAACCTGATGGGGAAAAAAATTACATATGTATTTTCATCAGCTTCTAACTGAGACTTAGCATTTCCTTCAATTATGAATGTAGGCCATAAACTTTATTCTGAGAAGAGGTTCATGGGGGGTTCACCAGACTGTCAAAGGTCCACGGCACAAAAAAGTGACTCTCATATAGTCTAATCCCTGCATTTTACGAATGAGGAAACTGTAGCTCTAGGAGGTTGAGTCTTACCTAAGAGGGCTTGGAATATGATTTTCCAGAGGTCAAAGGAGCTAGGATTAAAACCAAGAATCACCTACACAGCAAAACTGAGTATAATGTTTCAGGAGAAAATATGTTCATTCAATGAAACAGAGGAATTTTTTTTTTTTGCTTTTTGGAGGAAAGTTGGGGTTAAGTGACTTACCCAAAGTCATACAGCTAGTAATTATGTCAAGTGTCTGAGGCCAGATTTGAACTCAGGTCCTCCTGACTCCAGGGCTGGTGCTTTATTCACTGTGCCACCTAGCTGCCCCTAAACACAGGACTTTCAAACATTTTTGATGAAGAGTCTTATCTAAGGTCACTCATGCAGTAAGCATGAGAAGTGGCATTTGAACCAGGTCCTCTGACTCCTGAGTCAGTGCTCTTTCCTCTGAGTGCCTTTGAGAGGGAATTCACAGAGAAGGAACTCAAGACGAGAAGTTTGAAGCCCTAGATAGTGGGGCATTACCACTTAGATATACCCCAGAGGGGAGGATACACGATACAATATTGATCAGAGTCTTAGTTGTTGATAGACATTCTGGAGTCATAAAACAAGAAGAGGGCTTCAGTAAAAAGATGTGGTAAAGAAACCCTGATCCAGGATAGTGTACCTGAAAGGGAAGAGCTTTCTTCAAGGTAGTTTTGTGGGCAGTACTGAGGTATGCTGCTGAGATAGGGGTCAGGTAACTTCTAAGAACCTCACTTTAATCAGTAATTAAAAGGAAAAAGATGAATAAAATTCAGGGACAGAAAGGACATTGTTTTTTTCAGATACTGAGACAAACAACTTTATAACTGAAATGAGGGAATGGGAAAAAATGGGCCTTAGGAATGGGACCTAGGAATCATAAGTTCATAGGATTTGAAGCTGGAATACAGAGATCTGTCTAGTCTAGACCTCAGAGAGAAGATGCAAATGCTCACCTCTGATTCCAAATCTAGTATTCTTTCTAGTATATTATCCTGCCTCCCATCTTTTCAAGATCATGTCAATTTAAAATTAGTCATATGAGATGATGTTTTGGGCATGAACCTAATGTGTTGATTGAAACTGTCATTCTCTCATATTGCAATGTGAGCTTAAGAGGCTGATTATACATAGATGATTTAGGAAAGAGAGATTTAACAATTCAATTTAATAAGCATTTATTAATGTGTACCAGGAACTTAGCTAGTTTCTGGGGATATAGAGACAAAAGCGAAACAGTCCTTTCACTTTATGAATTTATATTGGGGTTATAAAACATTGACACAGATAAATAAATTAAAAACTATAAATAATAAGTACAAAGTGATTTATGATGGGGGCAGGACACTAGCAATCAAAAGAGTCTGGAAATCCTCTTGTAGGAGGTAGCCCTTGATCTGAGCTAGGACAACATTCTAGACATAGAAAGATGTGGCTTCCTACTAGGCTTGTGCAAAGATGTGGAGATGGGAGATAGGAGATGGTATTGCATGAATTGGAATCAAGTTTGATCATTTGGCTATTATGTAGAGTATATGAGGAGGAATAATGAGTAATTGGCCTGGAAAAACATGTTGGAGCCTGTTCAATATCTGGAGCCAGATATTGAAGGGTTTTAAATGACATATAGGGGATTTTTTATTTTATCCTTGAGGCAATAGAGAATCACTGAAGTCTTTTGAGAGGAAGAGTAACATGGTCAGACTTGTGCTTTAGGAATATTAGTTTAACTGTTGTGTGGAAGATGGATTGGAAAGGGGAGAAGCTAAATGTGGGGAGAACATTGAGGATGTAATTTTCTCCTTCTGTAGATTTAGAGCTAGAAGAGGCCTCAAAAATCTCCGCACTTTGCATATGAGGAAGCTGAGGCCAGAGAGGTTAAGTAACTTGCTTAAGGTCACACAGATAGTCGATGTTAGAACCTGAATGTGGACAAAACTCCTCCAAAATGCAGATCACCAATTCCTCTCTAAGGGCTAGTCTTAGAGAATTGCCTTCAGGCATTATCCTGTCCATGGTCATACAGCCAGGTGAGAAATAAAGAGGGCCTTAATTGGGGTGGTGGCTGTGTGATAGATGTGAGAGATATGCATAGGGACCTTAGAGCTATTACCAATGAAGAATCTGAGGCTCAGAGATTTTAAGGGTCTTAGCAGACATCCCTCACACGAACAGTGAGGAAAGTAGAGAAGGCAAAAGGAACAAGAAGAGCTGGTAGCTGGACTGGATGTGGGGGATGGCATTAAGGGAGAGGGGAGAATGAAAAATGGCTCTGAGCTTGTGAACATGAGTCATAAGAAGAATGGTGGTACCTTATATAGAAATAGGAAGATAGGAAGAGGGAAAGATAATAAATTCTGTTTTGGACAGGCTGAGTTTGACATGCTTTTGAGACATCTGAGTGAAGATGTCTAGTGGGAAGCTAGAGACATGGGACTGGGGTGTACTCTGGAGGGACATGGGGATTGGATATGTAGATTTAGGAATAATATGCATATAGGTGATAAGTGAATAAATGGGAGCTGATGAGATCACTTCTAGTGATGTGATGGATATAGGGAAACCATATCCAGTCATTCTCAACGTCTAAGCCCTAATAGACTTGCATTCAGATCCTGTTACATATCTCTAGCATCTGCCCTCCTTCCTTCCACTTTCTCTGCATTCCAGCTAAGTCTGGGCCTTTATATTTTATAGAGGTGACTGGGTGGTACAGTGGATAGAGCATTGGACTTGGAGTCAGGAAGATCTGAATTCAAATCTTCCCTCAAACCCTTGGTATTGGTTTGACTATAGGCAAGTCATTTAACCTCTGTGTACTTTAATTGTCTCACATGTAAAAGGTGGATAATAATACTGTTTACCTCCTAGAGTGATGTGAGGAGCAAATGAAATATTTGTAAAGCATTTTGTGGGGTGTCTAGCTGCTAGCACACAGTAGACACTTAAATACTTGTTACTTTCCTTCCTCATTTCTTCTTGCCTAGACTATTACAATGGCCTCCTAACCGGTCTTCCTGTCCTCAGATACTCCCTTTTCCAAACATTTCTTCATAGTGATGCCAAAGTAATCATTTTTATGCACAGATCTAATCATATCACTCCTCTGTACAAAAGTCTTCAGTTGTTCCTTATTGATTATAATATCAAATTATAGCTTGGCATTCAAGGCCATCCACAGTCTGGATCCAACTTACCTTTCCACCCTGATTTTACACAACTTACCTTTTTATTTTTAAAACTCAATATTACAGCCACACAAACACCTTGTAGTTCTTTAATTTCATTCTGTCTTTTGTTACCCCCAAACCTTCGAATGAGCCGTCTTCCATGACAAATGCCCTCCCCCATTCTTCTACTTGTTGGAATCCTATCCTTCCTCTGAGACCCAGCTCCTTCCTTAAAGCCTTCCCTGATTTCTTCATTATTCCTTCTTCAAATCTCTTGTAATATTTTGTTTGCAGCTCTCCTGTGTAGTTGTTCAAATTGGTAGAGTTAGTTGTGTGCTTTTCTCATTCCATCATCCTCCCTCCTTCATTAGCCTGAAGTTTCCTTAAAGGCAGAGGTTGCCATCTTTTTCATTTTCTTTTTCCTATCTTTAGCAATTAACACAGTGCACTTCAAACTTTTTTTTTCACCCTAACCTGTGATTTTCTTGGCATGGAGAGCATCCTGTATGGAAATTTCCTCCACATGCAGATCACCAATTCTTCTCTAAGGGCTAGTGTTAGAGAATTGCCTTCAGGCATTAGCCTGTCCATGGTCACACAAGCCAGTATGTATTAGAGGCCAGATGTGAACTCAGGTCTTTCTGATTCCAAAACCTGATCCTTGTCCACTACACCAGGCAGCCTCTCTCTAAACACTGCAGGGGCTTAAAAAATGTTGATGGAACTGAATTGATACACAATGTTTAAAAGTGACTGATGATATTCCTGTGCTAAATTCTACATGAAAAATTATTTGAAGCGTCATCATTTCTGGGAGATTGCAGTCTAATGAGAGAATAATTTAAACACTGACAAATATTGAGGAAGTAATTTCCTCTTCTACTCCCAGCCCCACCCACAAACACTTAAAGTAAAGGAAGGACTTAAAAATAAGTAGGTGGTAAGGAAGCAGGACAAGAACATAAAAAGTGAGGGAGAATGGAAGGTATAAGGGATGATGAAAATAGGAATGATGACAGGGGAAAGAGGATTGAGGAAAAGGGATAGGAAAGGCAGGGAGGAAAAAAGAAGGAAAATTGCAGATTATGCCAACATTCAAGGACAGGAGGAAGCAGATGAGGTGATGAAGCAATATTATGACAAATGTATTATAGCAAATATGTGGACCAAAGCATACACAGGTAGAGTATAAGCAAAGATTCAGGAAACTGCTTCCTTTACAGGGATGGGATGAGGAAGGCACTTTGTCCTAGGAAAGTGAAATGTTGTTGGGGGAATTCAGAGAGGACTAAATTACTGTACCATTGGGAGGAGGATATGAAAGGAGATGATAGTTCTTTTGGTATTAAAATAGAGATTGTTTTAATATTTGTTAAATATAATCTAAGAAAATAGCTTTAAAGTCTTGTCTCCTTACTGAGTTTGAATTTCAAGATATTCAGCAAAATCAGCATCCCAATCTCCTTCCTTCCTTCCTTCCTTCCTTCCCTCACATACCCCTTTGCTGTCACTATTTGCCTCATCCCACATTTTTTCCCCTATTTGTACCTCTGACCTAACAGAGTTGTGAGAAAAGTAAGCCTTAAAGTATTATTATCCACCTTTTTTACCTTTCTTCTTTCCTCTACCTTTTCTTTCCTTTTGTTCTTTATTTTCTGTCTCTACATGTATGGGCAGCTTAGATTAGGAGTTGCCCAAGTCCTTGGTTAATTTACTCAAGTGCCTCAAGGTTAACAAAGTGGTTTCAATAACAATACTGAAAGGAAAGGCATCACCAGTATTTAAGCGCCCCTTTAACAGCTATGAATGCTGAGCAGGCTTTCAGAAGAAACCGTAAAGGTTAACATTTACAGTTTGGAGTCCATCTTCCAAGAAACAAACACAAATGTTAAGTAGAAGAATTAATGATTAAGTCAGAGGCAGCTCTTTACGTTAGGCAATAGTAATAGGGGTTTGAATCTAGAACCTTACAGGAGGAGGAGATGAGGGATCCACCCTCATAATCTTATCCTCACACAACCCTTGACTTGATTGCACTCACATGCATAATATATTAAAAAATTGAGTTAGAGCTAGGTCCTCCCACGAAGAGAGGTGAAAAGGAGACTTTCTGCTAAAGAAAACACAGCTGTTGCAGAGGAGATAGACAGGAAAACCTGACCCAGCCCTCTTGTAGAGGCTGGGCTGCCAGTGAAGCAACATCAGCAAGTGCCAGCAGCCAGGAAATAATAAACCCAGGCTGGTGAGCATGCATTGTCAGCTGGTGTCCTGCCTGCTGCCTACCCACAGGCAACTGTTAGGCATAAAATATTCCATTTGACGTTTCTTCCTTTTTCTTTATTTAAAAACCCTTTGACATCACTGCTCATTCCTTCTTTTCCCCTCAGACAGCCCTGTCTTTGTCAAGGCCAGCCCCTCTTCATGTAACCTGGATACTGTCTCCTCCCTACTTCTCCAATAAATAATCTCCCATTCTTAAGCTTTCATCATACCTTAACCTACCTTCGAGTTATTGGACTGTATCTTGTCTCCTTAGCAAAATGCTTAGAAAAAAACTTTATGTTTACTGTTACCACTCCCTCTCCTCTCACCCCTGAGTCTTTTTTTTTTAATTAAGCTTTTGATCACACCATTCAATTAAAATTTCTCTTTCCAAAGGTAGGAACACTCCCTTAATTGCCATATCTGATATATCCTTGATATATCATATTGATCATATTCCTCTGGATATTCTTTCCTCTCTGGTTTTCATGTTACTGCTCTCTCCTGGGTCTCCTCATCATTCATGTTAAGCTCGCTACCTGTGGGTGTTCCTTTAGGGTCTGAGCTGCACTTTTTTTTCCTTCTCTCTTTAGGTTTTCTCTCTTTTGTGTAATTGAGTTAGAATTTCGTATATTTATATATCTATATTTCCATATTTATCATCTGCTCTCTCTCTCTCTCTCTCTCTCTCTCTCTCTCTCTCTCTCTCTCTCTCTCTCTCTCTCTCTCTCTCTCTCCCCCTCCCCCCCCCCCCAGCCCTGCCTTTCCCCAACTGCCCAATGGACATTTTAAACTGGATATCCACAATTCGGTGACTTTTTGTCTGTACTAATTCATGTCTCTACCTACAGTGTATTTATTAGCATGCTTACCTTTCCCCCGGCCCCTCCAGCAATTGTCATTTTCCTTTTGTTTCTTCTTTGCTAATCACAAGAGTTCCCTGGTTCAATCCCTCTCCCAACCTATACTCTATTCTGTTTGTTTTTGTGTACAGTTCTTGACTGTAGAGAGCTTACTTCTGAGTCTTTTCCATTTTTGTGTTGTTTTTTTTTTAACCATTAGTCTTCCTTGGATTGTTTTCAGATGTTTGCTGGGATTTCTATGGCAGAACTGGGCTTCTCTATGACTTTTCACATTACTATCTTAAATACTTTTGTCCCCCTCTGTGATGGAACCTCAGAGTTGTCTCTTTGGATTGGGGCACTTTTTCATATTGCCAACTTGACTTGAGAAACTTAAGAACTGTTTGCTTATATCCTCTGACAGCGTATTTATTTCAAAATGGCTCATATCCTTCTATATTTGTATAAATTACCTATATATCTTGGGTATCTCTTACCCCATAACATTTCTTCATTGTATATTTTATCCTTTTCTATTTTCACATATTTTCAGTAGTAGACTTGACTCTGTCTCAGTCTTTGGCTTTTGTCTCAATTTCCTGGCAGTCCAGCATGGGTTCAAGTATCAGTGGGTCTCTTTGTCCTTCTCCTTGCATGATCTTCATTTGAAAGTTGCTTCCTTTCTCCGACACAGCTCCAGTGGTCGTGTGGAGATCACGCTGGTGTCTCAGGGATCTTGCACAACCACACTCCAACCCCTCCCCAGCTTTGCTGTCACTCAGACTTTGAGTTGGCTTCATCTCCTGCTGTCTCTCAACACTCCAAGGAGTTTACAGCTAGACTTTGCTTTCCCATGTAGTGATCTGTTGGGGTTGCTTCTATCTTGGCTTCTGTTTTGATAGGCCTTGGCTAGGATCTTACTTCAGGGGCCTAATTATTTGAGCTGGTGTTGGTTTTCAATGCTTCTTTCAGAGGACTTGCTGGTTTCAGAGCCATTTGCCTCTGCTGTATTCTGGCTGGGTTCCCAGAGTTCCTGCTAGTTTACATGGTTCAACTCCTGTCCTTCTACTTTTATGTGATTTGGCACTGACTTTCCTGGTTCAATCCCTCTACCAGCTTACATTCTCTTCTGTTTGACTTTTTGTATAGTTCTTGACTGGATGAAGTGGCTTACTTCTGAGTTTTTTCTAATTTCCTTATCACTGATCTTCTTTGGATTGTTTCCAGATGTTTGCTTGGGTTTCTATGGAAGAACTAGGCTTTTTTAAATGACCTTTCACATTGCTTCTTTAACTGGAAATCTTTCAATCTGTCACTTTATCAAGTGGGTTAGGGGGATTCAGTCAATCACCTCCTCCTCTCCATTTATACACATTCTAGCTATGCAATCCATAGGCAAGTCACGTGGCCTCTCAGTGCTTCAAGTGTTTCTCTAAGACTAAATTTCTAGCAGGTTTCCCATGTGTATCAGTGGAGGAAGTTTACTCAGTAAGATTTCTGGCTGGGCACTGGGAAAACCTGTTACTTAGCAAAAGTTTCCTTCCCCTTTTATTTTACCCTTCCCCTGGCCATCTAGAAACCATTGGAGCTATTACTTGACTACTCACAGAGCTTAGATTAGATAGGGGTCAGCAACTCTATTTCTTCAGTGGAACAGAAGACCACCAGATCTTGACATCTCCCTTACAAAGATCCTCCAGAACTTAGGATCTGTCCTACCTGTAGACACTTGACAGTGTGATTTGACCTACTGATAGATACAACCATAGGATCCTTGGGCCTTTCTATCTGCCTTATTTTTGCACCCATAGGACTTCCATGCCCTTTCATCTTATCTGCATCCCAATTTTCTTTAATGTATTGTCTCCTCCAGTTAGAGCATGATCTCCTTAAAAGCAGAGAATGCCTTTTTTTTCTATTTATATCACTAAAGCTTAGCAGAGGACTTGGTATATGATATGTATTTAATAAATGTTTTTTCATTAATTGATTTATCCATCCAGCCATTCATTCACTCCAAGCAAATCTCTGTTCCACACCCAAATAAATAACATCAAGGCTCATACTTGTTCCATTGGGATGTGCCTTTATTAAGAAAGTTGTTGTTTAGTATTTCCTTTTAAAGTATCCATATCTTGACCCATAGTTATTGTTTTATTTGTGACTTATTATTATAGCAATTTTGCAGCTTTTCTAGTTACATTTCAAGTAGCATTTGGCATAAAGTTGCCCTGTGAAGGCATCTTCTCACCACATAAATATTGCTGAACTGCCTTGATTGCAAAAGGGGGAGGAAGTACAAAGTCCTTCAAAAAGGTGAAAACTTCTTACTTGAAAGCCAGTAGTCTTTGAACACTGTGAGTTATTTCATTAAACAGTGTTTGACTATTTTTCTGCATGATACTTAAAGGCTTGAACTTTTTTAAACTTTAAAAACAGAGTTTTTGGATCTGATTGTGGGCTGTTGTCTTCATTAGACTGCAAAAGAACATTCTGGGGGGCCATTTTCGTGACCTTGTAGTTTCCTTAGTTAACAGACTTGAACTTGCAGCATTGATCAAATTAAACATTAGAGTGATGCTCTAATTAACAAAATCATCTACAAATAAAACTCCTTTATAACCAAGTCAAACTTGTCTAAAAAAACCCAACAAAGAACGTAACAAAGGCAAACCACAACCCTGAAAACCACAAATCAGAGAAGCAGTGTTACTGTGTAGACACACCAGGTGCTCAACAGCTGTGCTTTTAGCAAACCACTCCCCTGTGCAGACCTTCAAGACAAACACTTTGGCCAGAAGTTTCTATCTTTTCTGGACTGAATGAGGGTATTATGAAATCAGCCAGGTTTTTTTTTTTTGCTCACCTGGCCTCCCTTTCCCACTACCTGCCTTTTCTTAGCCCCAGTCCCTTTCTGTCTTTAAGAGTTTGGTGCTATTTGCTTTTCCTCCTATCAAAAGAGAAAAATTTGATAGGATCCACTACATACTAGTTATTAACTCACACTCTACCCTTTAGAATACATTGTGTGTCATTTACCATATGATGTCAGCCATACATTTGCATTTTAAGTCTCTCGTATCTAATTGTGGAATGAAAGGCTCTTTTCTCTGTAAAAACATTGCAAGTGTAAGTAAGGAGAAGAGTAGTCTATTTTGGTCAGGGGGTGACAGTGAGGAGAACCCCCAAATTGTGCTATAGTGACATATGAGGCTGGTTCCAAAGATAAGCCAGATTTAGGGGCCAGAGGATAAAGCATGGGATTTATACTAAGGAAGACCTGAGTTTTAATATTACTTCAGACACTTACTACCTGTGTGACCCTGAATAAGTCATTTAACCTCTATCTGCTTCAGTTTTCTCTTATGCAAAATAATAATAATAATAGCACCTACCTCCCAAGGCTGTTGTGAGGATAAAGTGAGATATTTACAAAGCACTTTGTAAATACTTGGTGTTATTTAGCCTTTATTGGTTGACTGATAGGAGGTCAGAAAGGATGATCTGTACCCTTTGGAATGTTCCCATGCTCTCCTGAGGACTATAAGCTGAAGGCTAACCCTTATTCTGCCTGCTAGAGCCCCATTTCCAGGATCTGTTAAAGGGGAAGAGTCTCATTTTGTAGACTCTGGGATTCTTCTGAACCTTGGGACACAATTTACCTTAGCATAGTTGGCCTTTTCTGTCTCCTCTTTCATTCTCTGATTTCACCATCAGAGAAATTTTACTTTCCCTCTACTCCCTATAACATCCTCTTCCGCTTTCCACCCTGCCTCAGCATAAAGCTTCTAGATGTATATTTTGTATTACCTGGAACTTTGGACACGAATCCTTTAAGCGTGGAATGGTAATTTTCTGCTCTGACTCTTCCATCCTGATTTTTGAGATCATACTCTATTATTTATGCCAGAGGTGACAAGAGGTTCAGGCAATCAAGTGTGTGGTTTGAACCCATTCTTTGGAGAGGTGGCTTGGCATAACGGATGGAGTCCTGGGATTAGTCAGGAGGCTTTGGGTCTAGGTCCCATATCAGATTAGCAGTGTGAGCCTGGTCAAGTCAACCTCATTTCTCAACGTTATCGGTAACATGGGGATGATGATGATGTTACCCCCATCTCATCAGGTTGTTGTGAGGACCAAATGAGAGGATCTATGTAAAGGGCTTTGCAAAACGTAAAGTACTAAATAATTGCTAGCTATTATTAGTAACTTGTAGAAATGTAACTGTAATTCGTTTTGGGGACCCTGGAGCTTCAAACTGAAGGAATATTCAGGTTGGATTATATTATATATGAAGGAGTGGTACCTATTGGTAAAGTCTGATAAATATCTAGAAAAAAAGGGAAAAAGCCATGAAATAATTAAAAAATGGAATAAAGGAATCCTTCAGGCATTGGGAGAAACTCCTGTGATATAACAGCAATAATAATTGGTTGTTGTTGTTCAGTCATGTCCCACTCTTTGTGATGCCATTTGGGGTGTTCTTGGAAAAGATATTGGGGGTAGTTTGTCATTCCCTTCTCCAGCTCATTTTACAGATGAGGAAACTGAAGTAAACAGGGTTAGGTGACTTGCCCGGGTCACACAGCTAGTAAGCATTTGAGGCTGGATTTGAACTCAGGTCTTACTGACTCCAGACCCAGTGCTCTATCTACTGTTCCTCCTGATTGCCCTAACAATAATAATAGCTAACATTTATATAGTACTTTAATGTTTACAAAATACTTTATGTTTCATTTGTCTCATTTAATCCTCATAACAGCTCTTTGAGGTAAGTGCTATTATCATCTCTACAAGCAAGGAAACTGAAGTTAAATGTTAAGTTAAATGACTTGCTCAGGGTCATCCTGCCAGTTAGCATCTGAAGCAGGATTCAAACCCAGGCCTTCCTGACTCCAATCTTGGCACTTGTAGCTGTCTCTAATGCAGAGAAGAGAGGAATAGAAACAGTCAGGATGTGTGAAAGTAACAAGCAGGATCTAAAACTGGGAAAGCACTGCCAAATTCCGGCAATGTTGCAGAAACACACCGAGAATTGCAATTCCAAGCATACCTTAGGCCTGACCACCATCCATCTTTTATAGAAAAATAATCCTTATTTCTATTGGTACCTTTTGCTTTTGCAACACATTTGTTTCTAAACATATCCTCCTTCCCTTCCCTAGTGAATCATCCCTTGTAAGGAAGATTTAAAAGACAGAAAAAGTTAAACAAAATAATTAATCAACTATATCATGTAGTATATATAGTTAACATACCCATAATCCCCATCCTGTGCAATGGAGGGAGGAGGTTAATTTTCTCAAATCTTTCTCTGGGGCCAAACTTGATCATTCTAATTACATAGTATACAGCTAAAAAATTTTTTTGGGGCGGCTAGTAAGAGCACCGGCTCCAGTGTTGAGAAGACCTGGAGATCGAATCCTGGGCTCAGACACTTAGCACCCACCTAGAAACACCTGGCCGTGTAACCTTGAGCAAGTTACTTAACCCCAATTGCTTAGGGGCAGCCAGGTGGCTCAGAGAGTAAGAGCACCGGCTCCAGTGTTGGGACGATCGAGTCCCGGGCTCAGACTCAGCACCACACCCAGAAATAACTGGCCGTGTAACCTTGAGCAAGTTACTTAACCCCGATTGCTAAAAAAAAAAAAAAATTTATCTGTTGGTAATAAATATATTTTTCTTGGTTCTGCTTACTTAAGTTTGCATCAGTTCATACAAGACTTACCATGTTTCTTTGAAATAGTCATTTTTGTTGTATCTTTGCCATCTATCTTAACCTTTCCCATGCCTCTTCCAAAGACATTTTTCTGTAGAAATAATTCTGTAGAGTAAATTTTTTTTGCTTTGTGTTTTTTTATTGTAAACTTAACAAACATCAATAAATGTGAACATTGCTATATAAAAAGAACAGGATGAGAGGATTGTATACAAAAACACAAATCCATATTACTTACAGCTTTTAACAAAATCATATTTTAAATTTAATATGTTAATGCTGTTGTTCCTTCTGCTTCTGTGTGTTTTGAAAAATATTTTGTTGATTTCCTCATCTTCTATTTCTGTATAATAGTATAGAAATCTGCATCAGAGCTAACTTTGCTGGAACAATGGGTAAAATCCTGTTTCAGTACAGCTGCCATGAAGGTTATAGTACTTCTAAATAGTTTTTTAACGTTTATTTTGAGTAACATATTGCTAGAGCTCACACCCTCAGTTTGTGGCTATGAGATTTCAACCAAGTCACCTGACTTCTCTAGTCTCTAAGTTTCCTCCTATGTAAAATGAGGGTATTGAAGGAAATGATCCATAATATCCTTTTCCAGCCCGAATGTTCCATGACTTTGCTACTCTATGACTATAGAATCAAGTGATGATCAAAGGGAATTTTGTTCCACCACTCACAATGAATTGACAAGTAAAAATAATTTGAAACTTATAGGTTTCACACCTCCAGAGTTTTCTTTGGTAGTGTCTGGTGAAAGCTATGGACCCTTTCTCAGAATAATGTTTTTTAAAATGCATAAAATTAAAATGCAAAAATTAAATAGGATTAAAAAGGATACTTATTCTATTGAAATATTGTGATCAAAATATTTTTTAAAAAAAGTTTCCCTGACCCCAGTTTTAGAACCCCTGCCAGGGGATAGAAAAGGTGTCAGGCCCATGCCTTAAGCCCAAATCTATCTCTCTTCTTAACTGTTGGATCTTTTTGTGTTTCATTTTATTGTGTGGTTTGAGAGCATAAATGGGATGTTTGATGTGGGAAAGCTTGAGAGGACCTAAGGGGCCCAGCTTGATGGCAAAGCAAACTGACCATAAAGTGAGAGGCATTGTGTGGTGTACTGCAAAGAATGCTGCTGGACTTGAGGCCAAGAGACCTGGCTTGGAATCCTGGCCCTGCCACTTGCTGACTGTGTGAATAGAAGCAGATCCCTTAACCTTTCAGCTTCTTATGTTCCCCCCCATCAGTAAAATGAGGATAACAAATACTTGAACTACTTCCCTCATGGGTCATTGTGAAGAGAGTGCTTTGTATGCCTTCAAGGGCTAAAGAAATGTGATTTGTTGTTATTATGATCCGTTCAGCTGAAGCTCAGCTTTCATCATCCTCCCCTTACCTAGAATGTTATCAACACATGTTTAAGGATCTTTATGATGGAGTGGCAGGTACTAGCTTTGGCATTGCATGATTATTCTTTGTAAGTATTTGAATAGGTCTATCATCTCGTTGATTTGGGAGATGCCTCTGAGGATTCAGATCACAACCTGTCTGTGACCACTCAGCTTGTGTAACTCTGGTCCGTGCCCTTCCGGAAGTTCATCATAGGGGTCCGCCCAACATGCAGGAGTCCTTCCTCACGGCACTGGAAGATCAAAAAAGCTTTGATACTTTTTAGTAATGACATTCATCATAAAAGATTTTATTTGTATCAGCATCTATAACATGTGCCAAGTGTTTTATTTATTTATTTATTTATTTAGCTCTTTGGAGGGGGAAGGCAGGGCAATTGGGGTTAAGTGACTTGCCCAAGGTCACACAGCTAGTAAGTGTTAAGTGTCTGAAGCCATATTTGAACTCAGGTCCTCCTGACTCCAGGGTGCCAAATGTTTTATTACAAAAGGAATAAAACACACCCTTCCTACCTTCTGGAAGCTTACATTTGACCAAGGAAGACAAAGTATTTATACCATGGTGCAACTAAAGGACATATTTATAAAACAATTCATATAAACAAATAGTTATCATATATTGTTGTTGTTTGGTCATTCAGTTACATATGACTCTGTGTGACTTTGCTCATGGGGTCTTCTTAGCAAAGATACTACAATAGTTTGCCATTTCCTTCTCTAGCTCATTTTGCAGATGAAGAGCTTGATGGCAAAACAAAATGACCATAAAGTGAGAGGCATTGTGTGTGTGAAGGCAAATAGGAGTTAAATGACTTGCCCAGGGTCACACAGCTAGCAAGTATCTGAGGCTGGATTTGAACTCAGATCTTCCTGACTCCAGGCCTGGCACTTTATCCACTGTACCACCTAGCTGCCTGCCCCTTACCCTGCCCCCATTATCATGTATAGGACAGGACAAATTAGGTACAGAAGTGTTTGGGATTGGTGTTCAGTAAAGGTCTAGATATCATCATGTGGGATCAATCAGGAATATCATTGTTGATATCTGTATAGATTATCGTCTATTCACTAAGGACTCACTAGATAATACCCATGGGATACAAGAGAAGTACTGTTGAAGCTCAGAGGTGTCAAGGGATCAGGTCATGGTCATACAGTAAGTGTCAGAAGCAGGGTTTGAACCTGGTCTTCCTAACTCTAATCCAGTACTCTTATCTGTTTTCCTACTCTGCCTCTGGAAAGTGTTCACAGATTCCAAAGAAAACCCCATTTTCTGAATAGTATCTCTATCCAAAAGCAAACCTCTGTTTATCTGAAAACTCAATTAAGGTATATTAGTGACACAACTTTTGAATGAAGGAAAAACCATTTCCATCAAAGACTTCAGTTAGCTGTTTCTTATAAGATTCATTTAAAAATATTCTTGGGCTGAAATTGCTATGTGTCACTAAGTCTGAGACTAAGCTATGGAAAGAAAGGCTTATTAAATAGCTCTAAACAACTTTTCCTTCTTTTCTAATTCTCTAGATTTTTTTCTTAAGTCTGGTAACAATAGTCAGGTTCTCCTTGTAATATCTCAAAACATAGAATAGATTTAGATTTCAGTGAGGAATAAATATTCTTGGCATTTTAAGAGCAGCTTGTGGCCCAATGCCCTAAGCTTTGGCTTTACATGGAATATGTCCAGTCTTGGGGTCTGACCCTAAAATTCATAGCTCCATTCGGCTCATAATACCCCAATCCAAGGTTTGCTCTAGAGCGGAGGTTCCCAAACTTATTTGGCCCACCACCCCCTTTAAAAAAAATTACTCAGTGCTCCCCTGGAAATCTACTTTCTTTAACCCTTTGACATTTTAAAAAATTTTGCATCATTTAAAAAATATAAGATATTAAAAATGATGCATCTTACATTTAATAATTTATTGTAAATTTGTGGTTTTTTTCCTGCATTGAAATTTTTATGATGCAAAATTGCATTATTTAACCGTATAGTATTATATTGTAAACAAGTCCTTATACACACTTCCTGCTGACACATGCTAGACTTCCTGACAATGTGTGACATATTCATCTGCCAACACTTGCTTGTTAAGACTTATCAGGGGTTGGCTAGGTGGCCAAGTGAATAGAGCACTGGCCCTGGAGTCAGGAGGACCTGAGTTGAAATCTGGCCTTAGACACTTAACACACACACACACACACACACACACACACACACACACACACACAAACTAGTCATGTGACCTTGGGCAAGTCACTTAACCCCAATTGCCCTACCTCTAAATACCCCCTCCAAAAAAAGACTTGTCAGCAGACTTGACCACTGATGGGTTGTAATTTGCATTTTGTGTGTTTATTTGGAAAATAATGTAATAACTATTAATTTAACTCTGTTACACAATAGATGAAATGTATATGAATGGTTTTTCAAAATTTTCTTCTCTTCTTTCCTTATGCTTCCACCACCCCCTTATTTTCATCCAGTGCTCCTCAATTGCACCCAAGTCTACTCCTCTCCCCCTGGATGGTTCCAGAACCTTCCAGAGAGTGGTATCACCCACTTTGGGAACCTCTGTGTCTAGAGTCCCTGTCCAAATGTCCATAACTGTGAATAACAGGGTCCTTAGCACCCTTAAAAACTCTTCAGGTTACTGAATACTAGTACCAGAGAGACTTCACTCTATTCGTAGAAAATGCAAATGATCCATGGAGCTCACCAAAAAAGGCAGAAAACACATAAAAGTTTCACAGTAACCCATAAACAATTGAAAAAATTCTCCTCCTCTTTTGAACTCTACTTTTCTTTAGGGCCCTATAGTTCTGTACATGAAAGCAACTGTTCTGTGGTTTGGACTCACCTCAGAATGGGGTTCCCAGCAGGGTGATGCTGCATCCTTCTGGGGAGTCCCATTTCCCCAGAATCCTACATAGTGTCTCCTCTTCCTTCCCACAATAGGGCCAGCATATGGATTGTGGACCTTCCTTCCCTGCGAGTGAAATGTACTTCTTCTTGTTAGACTGGTAACCCCCTTGCCATCTGAGTAAAGCAGTAGCAGTAGAGGGCAAGCTCCAGATACCCTGAGTCTTCTCTGCTTTTTAGTCTCTGTGACTTTAGTCCCTTACTGATTCTCCTCCTTCCAGACTGGAGAGCCATGTAATTAACATTCTTACTTTTGTAAGGAGAATATTTTTCTGTGGAAGGGCCAGATCTTCAAACTCTTTGCCTTAGGATTTGCTCAAAAGGTCACTCTTGAGGTTGATGTTTCCAAGGAATCCTGCTCTGTCACTACTTGGTCAGTGCATCAAGTTCTGGGCCTGGATTCAGAGAGACATTAGTTCATCTCTGGCCTCTGATGCTTATTAGCTGTATGAACTCAAGCAAATCACTGAACCTTTGTCTGCCTCAGTTTCCTCATCTGTAAAATGGAGTTAATATCCTCACCTATCTCACAGGTTTTTGTGAGGATCAAACATGATCATGTCTGTAAAGCACTTTGCAAACTTTAAGATGGTCTGTAAATTCTGGCTCTACACACACACACACACACACACACACACACACACACACACACGTACATATATAACTGCTGGGCTGCTTGAAGACTAGAGTCCTAAACTCTTGAACTTGAGACTGCTATAGAGGCAACCCTCAGGAGCTCTTGCCACTTGGCCCTGTTTTTCTCTGCTCTGTGCCAGCACTGTGGTTGAAAGGTCACTTCACTGCTCCTCCGAGGCTGGGACCAGAAATTAGACACTGTCAGATACCTTGCTGTCTGGTGACAGGCACTATCACATGAGCCATTACCTGTTTCTTGCTGGAGTTCTCTTTCCAACCCCCAGACTCCCCATCCCTGATACACAGAGGCATTTCATAATCAGGATCTCTCTGGAAGAAAGGTAAAAAGTTGAAGTCAAAACAGGTCTGTCAGTCCCTTCTATAGACCATTCCAAGGCAGATGGCTTCTGCCAGTAATTACCACAGGAATCTAAGCCAACCAGTTCAGCTGCAGGCCTTGAGACTCAGTCAGAAGATATCATTAGTCCTCTCGAAGAAGTGTCCACATCCTTCATAGAGGGATACTTTCAAAGATCCTGACATCATCCAGGCAATGAGAATTGATTTAGCACTTACTGTGTGGCAGACACTGGGCTAAGGGCCCAGAGTGCAGATACAAGCAAAATGTGTGTGTGTGTGTGTGTGTGTGTGTGTGTGTGTGTGTGTGTGTGTGTATAGCTCCTACCCTTAAGGAGCTTACATTCTAAGACAGTACATAAAAGGGAACTGAAAGGGGAGGGGGGAAGGTTGAGTGAGGTTGAATAATAGGAAAGTCTGGAAGGACCACCTCCTTAAAAGCTCAGCAAGTAGCTCCCTTGATCAACCCTCACTCCCACCCATCCCCGGAATAAACATACTTTGTGGCCATCGGAGTGCATTTTGTTCTTGACTCTTTGTGACCCCATTTGGAGTTTTCTTGGCAAAGAGGCTGATTTCCCATTTCCTTCTCCAACCCATTTTACAGATGAGGAAACTGAGGTAAACAAAGTTAAGTGACTTGCCCAGGCTCACACAGCTGATAAATATTTGAGGTCAGATATGAATTCAGGGAAATGAGTCTTCTTGACTTTAGGCCCAGCAGTCTATTCACTGTGCCACCTGGCTGCTCTTTAGAGAATATAGGAACCCATCAACTTTTGGGGATGTCACATTACACTGCCAACTTATATTGAGGTTACAACCCACTGAAAACCCCCAGGTCTTTTTTCACACCAGCTGCTTTCACATTATATTTCATCCATTTTATCATATGTTCATGGCATTATACAGTCCTTTACCTTGTAATACTGGAAGCTGCATTTATTTTTGCGTTTTTTCATTCATATGGATAAGGAACAGGAGATGGTAGACCTAAAACTGGCCTTATATGTAAGTGTTCCTAACATAGTGTAACTTAACTTCTGTTCCCAAATATTTTTCGACTGACCTACCATGCTGGTTGTGATTCCACTATGAGAGTCACAGTTAAGGCTTTACCTTAAGTATTCCCTCATTGAAATGTGAATACCCTAGGAAGAGTAGCATATTCGGCCCTCGTCATCCAGTCATACCTTAGTAATAGATTTGTTTATGAGATTGCCTCCCCACTTGTTATCCCAAAGGGACACAGGACAGAAATAAGATTAGATAGTGGTGGGGGAGGCAAAGAGGGATATACTTGGAGCAAGGAGAGTAGAGACCATCACGAGGGCACTGCGGTGATGGTGTAACTTGAGGAGTGAGAAGGAGGCAGGAGGGCATTGGTGAAAGTTAATGCATTTCCTAATTTTCCCAATGGCTGGACCTTTTAGCTCACCATGGTGATTGTGCCAAGTATGTTTGTCTGGTATATGAGTGGCAGCTTCTTTGGACACTGACTCTGGACTTTGTCTTTGCTGGAAAGCTGCCTTTGATGGCACCTAGAATCCAGGGCTGAAGGTCATTCTTGATGAAGGACTCATCCCTGGATATTTGGCTTTTTCAGGAAGCCTGTCATAGTTCATTAGCTCTGACTGCCAAATGATCTCGTGTTCTGTGGGAGGAGAAAAGGGGGAGAATGATAAAGGGGGAATGTCTCACAGGATCTCAGATTCAGCACTTAAAAATGAGTTTAGGGCCTGGGGAGGAGAAACCAGAGGGATTATCCCTGAAAAAGACCTCTGTTTATTTATGTAGAATGTTCTCAGTTGAGGCTAGATGTGAGAGTGAGGGAGTGGGGCTGGGAGGTTGGCTGCTCCTTAAGAGCAATAATGACAGAATATCCTAGGAAGACTCAGAATGACAGATGCTGTGGCTTCATTACCATCAACTGAATCATCATAACTGTGGTTTGGCCAGAGAGCTGGGTGCCAAACCCTTGGGTTTCTATTCTTGGCACAGACACTAACTCAGAGAGGCATATTAGATAAGGCTCTTAACTTTCTAGAGACTTCGCTAACCCATCTGTAAAATGCTCCTCACTTCTCAGAAGGTGACAGGAGGCTTTATTAATTAGTGTTTATGAAGTACTCAGATAAAAGCTGCTCTGTCAATGCCTAAGTATTTTCTGTGATTAACGGGAGCCAAAGCTGCACACCTGATGCACAATCATTAAAATATACAATAATGAGAATTATTGGAGTCTATGATTTCATATTCAGATGACCTTAAGACACTGATATGAAATATCATCCCCTCCCAGTGTGACCCCTGCTCCTTTTCTCCTGTAATGAAGAGAATTAAGTTTGTCTTATCTGCCCTACTAGACTTTAAGTTCCTTGGGGGGGGGGGAAGAGGAATAGTGTCTTCTACAACTTTGTATACTGCACCCATCAGCACACTGCCTTATACTTAGTATTTAGTGCAAATATCACAATATTTACTGAGTGAAGTGCCAAAGATCTATTATGATATGGTTGGAATTAATATTCTTTCTAGTCATCAGGTTTTATATCTGTCCTCTTTCAAAACCATCCTTCATCCTGCACTAATAATCTTACTGGAACATTCATCACTTTGATTACTTTACTCCTGGGCCTTCAATATCTGCTTTCCCATTGACTACTCATGGGCAGCTAGGTGGTGCATTAGATAGAGTGCCAGGCCTGAAGTCAGGAAGACTCATCTTCCTGAATTCAAATTAGGTGTCAGACACTTACTAGCTGTGTGATCCTGGGCAAAGTCAATTAACCTTGTCTGCCTCAGTTTCCTCCTCTGTAAAATGAGCTGTAGAAGGAAATGGCAAACCACTCCAGTGTCTTTGCCCAGAAAACCCCAAATGGGGTCACAAAGAGTCAGAGAACTCTGAACAGCAACAGCACCGACTACTCAATAAACTTCTGGTCCTGACCTCCAAACTACATTTCCAGGTAAGTGGCCAAACTTCTCTTTGTCCTCTTATCTTTCTCCTATCTCTGTTGCTTTGGTTGTGAAGTCCTTCATGTCTAAAATAGATTTCCTCTGCTTCTTCCTTCTGCTCTTCCCCATGTGAAAGTGATCTCTCCCTACTCAGATTTCTTCTGGCCCTTTGCCTGACCCTTTCCTTTGTGCGTGTCCCATTCTCCCTGTTTCTCAGTTACTTGTGTCTGTACCTTCCTTCCTACTAGATTATAAATTCCTTGAGATCAAGATTTGTATTCTGCTGTTAGTAGGTACTTATTAAACCTTTGATGTTGTTTAGTTTAATTTAATTAGTATATACCAGTCAAGGAACTCTGTCTAGTCTATGGATCCCTTACCCTCTCAGTAATAATAATTATAATAACTCACAATTAGCTAATAATAGGTGACTCCATGGAGACCTGAGTCCTTTATGGCCTGAGCATCCTAGGTATTGAGGGCACCTCCAGTGGGAATCTGTCCAGCACCTGGCACTGATGGGCAACTGTCTGGTTAGAACTTATGGTGGAATGAAACCTATGGTTTCCTTGGACCCAGGGAGCAGAGCAGGAGCCGTCTCCAGTTACAGAGACCTTTAAACAACTGTGGCCTATGGCAGAATGCCCAGTGCTGCCAGTCCCTTTCTGGCCCATGGATGCTCTGGTCTTCCCATGCCAATTGGAACTTCCCAGTGTTTTTTGCACAGATAGGCTCTGGTTTTCACTTTTCATGACTTCTGTATCTCTTCTATTCCAACAAATGTCTGGACCAGGTCAATGTGGTCTCAGAAGATTCCCCATTGTATCCTTGGGGATACCCGGCACCCCCAGGGAGACAAAATGGAGGAGGGAGGAATTGGAGGGAAGATTTCAGAGGCCTGACACCTCCTTGGAACTGGTGAGAGAAGGAACATTTATATAGTGCCTACTATGTGTCAAACACTGTGCCAAGCACTTTACAAATATTATTTCCTTGGGGAGGCTAGGTGGTGCAGTGAATAGAGCACCAGCCCTGGAGTCAGGAGGACCTGAGTTAAAATCCTGCCTCAGACACTTAACACAAAAATCTAGCTGTGTGACCTTGGGCAAGTCACTTAACCCCAGTTGCCCCTCCAAAAAGCAAAAAAAAAAAAAAAAAAGAAAATGATGAGATAGCAACAGATGAATATGAGTGTGTCCAGGTGCTGTAAACATACTATCAGAAATGTCAAAACTCAAAGGGAGGGGTGGCTAGGTGGCATAGTGAATAGAACACTGGCCCTGGATTCAGGAGGACCTGAGTTCAAATCTTGCCTCAGACACTTAACACAAAAAACTAGCTGTGAGACCTTGGGCAAGTATAATGGAAATGTAAATTTAAAGATCTTCCCTGCCCCTAGGCTAAAGTGCACCTGGAGCCTGGGGTGGGAGGCTTGCTTTTCAGTAGATACTTTTTGATTGGCCAGTGGGTCCAAAAGGTTGTTACATTCTCTGAGCCAGGAGAAGGCTATATAAGCCCTGATGTGTAGCTTTGTTTTGGGGCTCACTTTGAGAAGTGTTCTGTGATTTGATGAAACTCTGGGAATCCATTGTTGAGAGTCCCTGGGCTTTGAAACCCAGATGTTGATTTGGTATGGATGTAATGGTTGGACAATTTGAAAACTGTCTACTTGATCTGTTTCTCTGTCTTGATGATTCTGTCTGTATATTCTGAAGTTCGGAGTGCTGACCTTTTTCCCCTGAACTAGGTAAACGATACATATGTTTGACTGATTAAAGTAAGCTTGTTAACCCATTTTGAGTTGCTTTCCTTTATCAAAGCAGATCCAAGATCCTGTGGTGGCGGCAATCCTGGGGATGCTGGGGTGCTTGCTGCTACAAAATGGTGTCACGAACAGGATCTGCAGAGTAAAAGGAAAGTATGGGGGCTGGGATAATTGTTTGTTTCCCAGTTGTGGTAGCTGTGACTCTGTGGAGCCATGGACCAGGAGAGAAGAACGGCCTGCATGCAGACTTCGCTGAGCTGAGAGCAGGAATGGTGAGCTGCCTGCATTGGGACCTGGGCAGAAGCCAGGAGCGGCTGCCGCCTGGGGAGGAGAAGGAGCCCAGGAGTTCGGGATTCAGCCACAGGAAAAGATAAGAACTGAGCAGCAAAGCAGGAGCACTGAATGTGTTTCCTTGCTGCATCCCACAGTTTGGGACCCAGGGGGAGGATGGACTTGTGACTATGGTGGGTGGGATGAAGTGCCTTGGACCCCCAAGGACCCCACCTTGTTGGTTTTGTTGCTCAGCCCCCTCTCTGTACTTGGAAGCAGGGGCTGGAGCTGTGTGAGGGGAAGGACACCCTCCCCCTCCCCCCAAGAGAACTTTATTTGGATTCTTGGTTTGAATTGAGGTAATAATTCAATGTACTATGTGTTTGTTTAAGGTCCTGTGGTCACTTTGGTAATTTTAGTTCTGTTTCTTGAAAATGTGACCTAAGAGATGTTTAGTGCTAATTCAAAAGTAAATTGACTATGCTAAAGGCATGAAAGATCTTGGGGCTGAATGTAATGGAAATGCAAATTTAAAGATCTTCCCTGCCCCTAGGCTAAAGTGCACCTGGAGCCTGGGGTGGGAGGCTTGTTTTTCAGTAGATACTTTTTGATTGGCCAGTGGGTCAATAAGGTTGTTACATTCTCTGAGCCAGGAGAAGGCTATGTAAGCCCTGATGTGTAGCTTTGTTTTGGGGCTCACTTTGAGAAGTGTTCTGTGATTTGATGAAACTCTGGGAATCCATTGTTGAGAGTCCCTGGGCTTTGAAACCCAGATGTTGATTTGGTATGGATGTAATGGTTGGACAATTTGGAAACTGTCTACTTGATCTGTTTCTCTGTCTTGATAATTCTGTCTGTATATTATGAAGTTCGGGGTGCTGACCTTTTTCCCCTGAACTAGGTAAACGATACATATGTTTGACTGATTAAAGTAAGCTTGTTAACCCATTTTGAGTTGCTTTCCTTTATCAAAGCAGATCCAAGAACCTGTGCTGGCGGCCATCCTGGGTGCTTGCTGCTACAGCAAGTCACTTAACTCCAATTGCCTTACCTTCCCCCCCCCAAAAAAAAAAAAAGCGCAAGTATATATTATTTCCTTGAATCCTCACAATAACCCTGGGAGGTAGGTACTATTATTAACCCTAATTTACAATTCAGGAAACTGATACAGATAGTGGTTTAAGTGACTTGGCCAAAGGTCACATAGGTTATAATTTTCTGAGGCTTGATTTGAACTTGGGTCTTCCTGAATCTAGGCCTATCCCTTTAGGGGCTGGAAATCTGTGGCCTTGAGGCCATATGTGGCTCTCTAGGTCCTCAAGTGTGGCCCTTTGACTGAAGCCAAACTTCACAGAACAAATCCCCTTAATAAGAATATTTGTTCTGTAAAAGTTGGACTCAGTCAAAAGGCCACACCCAAAGACCTAGAAGGCCATACGTGGCCTTGAGGCTGCAGGTTCCCCACCCCTGTGATAGGCACTATGGTGCCAAGTAACTTTCCCAGGGTCATACAGCTACTAGGTGGAAAGAATTTCTCGTGTTGAAGTGTTTGAGAACAATTCTGAACTCAGATCTTCCTGACTCCAGGCCCAGTATTCCATCTACTACATTACATAGTTGCCTCATGCTGGGTGATGAGCTGATGTGTTGACTGCTGTAGGGTAGGGAAAACAGCATTTCTGTTCTCCTTGACAAACATCTGTCTCTTTTTCCATTTTTCAATTAGAAAAAAAAATATCATTCGCTTTAAAATAAGACAAATTAACTTTTAAATAAAAATTTAAAAAAGAAAAAAACCTCCGCATAAAGTACCAAAGGTATCTTTGTAAATTCAGGAAAAGTTCTGATCAGTTGGAAGCAGTATATCTGCAGCTGTAATCATTTTATCAGCAAGCAATCTTCCATATTGGACTTACTTTAAAGGTTTTTTTTTTAACTTTTTCAAGATTTTCAAATTTTTTCAAATTAAAAAAAAATTCAGCATTTTCAAAATGCCTTACAGATATTATCTCAGTGCTTAGCTTCCCTGTTTGAGGTATGTGTGTGTGTATATGTGTGTGTGTTTAAATAAAACTGAACCCTGTTCTCACTTTCTCAACAAGATAAGAGTAAATATTGTTATTGGAGAGAGGGCAGAAGGAGAGACAATCTGATCTTGTGGGCACTAGTATCACAGTCCAGAAGACCTTGGAGTCTAGAAGGGCTGGGACATGATCTTTGACATATTCTGGCAATTCGATTGTGGGTAGGTTACTTAACATCTCAATGCCCTAGGCAACTTTCTGAGACTGTCAGTCTCCTCACCCTACATCAATGAAATGGCATGCCAGGTCCTAAAGGGGAAAAAACGGGGCTTAGATGATGG
>NW_027187260.1:1512442-1530047 GCF_028583685.1 Petaurus breviceps papuanus | reverse complement strand
GCCAAGAAAATAAAATCCACTCAAATGACTTCCCTACATATTGTTCAGGTCTCCTAGGGGGGGGGGGGGGGGGGGGAACTATTCCTTTAAATATCTTCATTTGGCCTCAGTTGTCAACATTACAATAACTTGTAGGAGAGATGAACAATATGTAGGGAAGTCATTTGAGTGGATTTTATTTTCTTGGCAAATTACAAATGATACATTGTTGATATAATTAGGTATTGTTTATAAGGCGCTGCCTCCACCAGGTCCCCATCAGAGAATCCAGTTTCATAAAGTGAGTCATTTGTTGTTGTCCACTCTGCCCACTCTTGCAGCTGGTGTAATTTAGCAAGAATTTTCTCTATGGGGGTCTTTGATTTCCCGTCTGTCTTCCCCTCTCCTGCCTTCCAGTCTTTTTTCTCTACCTTGAATTTAGATTTGCAAAGAATGGACAGGAGGGGGCGACAAATCTGTACTTTTAGTAGCTTTCTGTCTTTCCTGACCGTACCAAATGAAGCAGGTCCCTATTGTCTGATCAGGGACCTTTTGGTCTCTTTGGCCCAGTTCCCACTGGTGCCTGCAGAACATGCTATTTGCAAAGCTGCAGCAGATTCCCTCCCTTTCTGCCCTCCATGTACTTTGAATATCTTTCACAGAAAGTCCAGTCTACCTTGCCAGCGGTGATCCTTGGGAGCCAAAGACGTATTTTATTGTCCTGGTTCAGAGGCTCTGCTCCTGACATACTCAGTAAACAGTGGTTGACTCCCAGCACTCTGCAGCCCACCAAGTGGTCACACCTCTCCAGAAGCGGAAATGAGCACCAGGGAGGGCAATGTGATCCTTGCTGCCTCATAACCTCATGTGTTTCAGTCTCTTAATCTGTAAAATGACAAGGTCGGACTAGACCCCTTCCATCTCTAGCTCCTATGATGCTTTGATCTCTGGGAGCTAGAATTTGTTCATCTACAAGCCATTAAGGCTTGTTTGCTTAAAGGACTTCAGAGGTCTTCTTATTCAGTCCCTTCATTTTATAGATGAGGAAGGGGAGATTCTTTTAAAATTTTTTAAACATTTTATTTTTAATTTATGGAATAAAACAAATATTTCCATGAGACATAGTACAATTAAAATATGATTGTACATGAAACTGAAAATCTGCTCTGCACATCTTGCTATTCCTTTCAAATATACAACAAAATTGTCATGCAAATTTTTTCTTTTTTTCTTCCCTCCCCCACCCTAGAGATGGCTACCATTAGACACAAATTTTATACACATACATATGCATATATGTATATATGTACACATACACATGCATATACATGTAAAACTATTTTACATAGTTCTTTCTCTGGATGCAGACAACATCTTTCTTCATATATCCTTTTTTTTATGAAGAGGAAAGGGAGATTTTGAGAGAGAAAGACTCTCAAGGCCACATTGCTATGTGGTGGCACAATGGGGCAAAAAATTCAGGTCTCCTGACTATCTGTTTGGTGCTTTGTCAGCCCCCAGCAAATCTGTGAAGTTAGCAGTATCTGCAGTCATCCCTTTCAGTCCCCTTCCTTCCTCTTTATGGTTTACCCTTGCCCTCCTCTCCCCTTCTCTTTCAGGTTGTGAATAACCTCCTTCCCCTCTCAAAAACTGGTCACAGGAAAGGAAATCATTCATTTATACCTTAGTGTGAAGTTATATCAGTTTGTTACCTTTCCCAGGGTTATCTTCAGTTTAAACTCTACCTCTAGTCATAGAACAGGACAATAGATTTAGAGGCAGAAAGGCCCCTTGAGGTCATCTAGTCTAATGACCTCATTTTATACATGAGAAAACTGAGGCCCAGAGAAGGTGACTCGCCCAGGGTTACGCAGGTGGGAAGTAACAGAGCTAGGGTTTTGGTCCAAATCTTCTGGCTCCAATTCTAATATTTGTTCCACTATACTATGATGCCTTCCTGGAAAAGGTTTCTATGTGAGAACAGGTAGAAGAGGTATTTTGGGGGGAAGGGAGGTTAGAAGACCCCAACTGAAATCACAGTAGGTAGCTGGCTTCTCATTCTACCTATGTCAATGACTTCGACTCAGACAGCCATACCAGGCAGAGCCTGGCAGGCCTGTCTTAGCTCAGAGCCTTTGTGTCTGTTTTCATGAGTTACTGATTGCCTGTCTGCCAGAGGAGCAGTGGACCACCTGCAAGACCACAGCTGCTCACAGGCTGACTCTGCCTATTAGTGGAGCCCAACAGAACAGTGCCTGCCTATTCACCTGGCATCAGGTGCCATAAAATCTAGTAGGTGGATGCCTTCCATATGTTGGTTATTGGCTTTGTATATCTAGCTGCTTCAGCTCACTGAGGTCAGCCAGCATAGCAGCACTGAGCTTGGACTGCACCTGTAGCATGATTGTCAATACCACAAGATCCCAAGAACTTGGTTCTTGTAGCTGTGTGTACTCTGCTTTCTGACTCCGTGGGTATCTCATGTGTCTTCCCAGCATCAGAGAGTTTAATTACTGAACAGCCTTGTTTATTCATTTCCCCTGGAACGTCGAGTCATCCTATGTAGCTCACTGTGGGCTGTCAGGAGTTGGTGGGTTTTGGGGACAGGAATGATGTTGAATTAGGGAATGCACTGTCAGAGGGGTGGTCTGTGGTAAAGCTGGACTTACAGACTTGTCGGAGGTAGCGCTTGAGGGGCATCAGGTCATAGTGCATAAGCCATTGATCTTAGGGTCTGAATACCCAATTTGAGGCCCAGCTCCAGAACTTACTAGCTTCCTGACCTTAGACAAAATGATTAACTTCCCTGAACTTCAGTTTCCTCATCTATAAGATGGAATAGCATTGCTTGTTGTGAAGAAAGTGTTATGTAAGCCTTAGAGCTATGGAAATGTGAGTAGCATCACAGAATTATTGATTTACAGAGTTTGGAAGGGACCACAGGGACCATCTAGTCCAATCTATGACTGATAAAGAATCCCTTCTATAACACGCCTAACAATTGGACAGAGAGACTTTGCTTGAAGACCTTCAATGACAGGGAACCCACTACCATGACACTTTTGGAAAGTTCTCATTACCTGCCTCTCTGAAAGTCTGTCCATTGCTCCAATTCTGGCTTTTGGAGCAGCCATGGAAAACAACTCCACTTCAATTTCCAGGTGGCAACTGAAAACCAATATCCTATCCCTCCTAAGTTTTATCTCATCCAGGATATATCTCCAGCTCCTTCAGCCAGTCCTCAATAGCTTGAAGGCAAGTCCTCCCTCTTTACCTCTCTTCTATCTTTCATTGTTTCCTAAAACGTTCCACCAAGGATTGAATGTAATACTTCATATGTGATCTGACTAGGACAGAGAACATTGGGTCTATCATTTCCCTAGCTCAAGAACATGCACAGCCTCTCTTAATGTAGTCCAAGATCTCAGTTTTCTTATCTAATGGTTTTATCATACTGCTGACTCATGTTGACTTTGGAGTTCACTCAAAACTAAAACCTTTTCTTCCTTTTCGGACAAACTACAGTGTTTGTCCATACCTCCTCCTCTTGTACCTGTGAAATTGATTTTTGTGAACCCAAGAATAAGACTTTACATTTATGGCTATTAAATTGTATTTTGTGTACAAATGTTCTACCTGGACCCAATGTTCTTCCCAGTTTAATGCCTCAACACTGGGCTCATACAGGCTGACTTCAGTCCTGGAGGAACTTGGTCTTAAATGAGAGGGAGGGGAAATGCTCTTCATGTCAGAGTCCCAGGAAAAATCACTTAAAGCTTAGGGTCTTCCACTAAAAGAATTATCAGCATATTTTTCACATTGGGCAGTTATTCATTTCCTCTACCACAAAAGAAATGCTTACATCACAAAAGACTCATAAGTATACAATCTTGAAATATGAAACAGTAACCCTTAACTCCTATTATTCTTTCCTAGTAGGTTGATACTTAAAACATCAAAACATTTTGTGGGACTGCTGAAGAACCATTTCGTTTTGGCTCTGCACTGTCCAAATAACTCCCTCAAAGTTCATCTCTTCTGGCAAGTTAGGCCAGACCATGGACTCATCCTCCTGAAGGTGATTAGTCAGACAGCAAATATTTATTAAATGCCTACTGATTGCCAGGAGCTGTGCTAAGTGTTGAGAATACAAAGAAAAAGAAAAGACAGTCCGTGCTCTCAAGGAATGGATAGTCTAATGGGAGAGAGAACATGCAAACAATTATGTACAGATAAGATATGGAAAGGACAAACCAGCAGAGAAAAGGCATTGACATTAAGGCATTCATCTCTTCAGAGACTGATTATAGCAGTTACGGGGAGCATCTCTTGCTGCCAGTTATCTGGATCTCTCCATGACTCTGTGATTTCCAAGACTGGAAATGGTCACAGAAGAGGCAACCAAAGCCTTGATATGTAGTCTCAGCCTCACCTGGATGAACACATAGTCTCTTTGCCATGTGTGAAGAACTGCCATAACTAGCAGGGGCCAGAGTGGGATGAGGGGGAAGAAGTCTCTTGCTTCACCCCAAGGAAGTCTCAGAGAGAATTCTTAGTCCTAATCCAAACATTCAGAGGGGAAGAAGGAGAGAAAGAGTAGAAGTTGTCTCTGCATTTGATTGGGCAGCTCTTGCCTCTCATTGACCAATTGCTTTGAGGTTGTATTTCATCATGGGGGTGAGAGGCCATACATGGAGACTAACCAGAAGCCTTTGGTTTTGAACATCTTTTAATAAGGGGTCTGCCAGGGCAGAGCCAAGATGGTCGAGTAGAAACAGGACTTCTGTATGGCTCTGGCTTCCCCCTCCTCCAATACATGTGAAAAATGACTCTAAGCAAACTTTAGAGCTACAGAACCCACAAAATGACAGAGAGAAACAAATCTCCCACAGAAGGAAGCCTGGAAGGCTGGCAGGAAGGGTCCATCATAGTGCACTGGTTGCTGAGCCCAGCCCTGACTGAGCTGCAATTTTAGTCCCCGGGTGGCCCTGACCAGAGGCGGCTGGAGTAGACTTCATGAGAGTATATCACCAGCAGATGTAGTGTTTTCCAGACTTCTCAATCCACAAATGCCAAAGACAAAGATCAGTGTGAAACTTTGTTGGGAACAGGGGGAGCGCAGTCCAGCTACTGCCCCTGGAGGGAGAAGCAGAGGAGGTATGATGGCTGCAGCTGCTGCCGCATGGCTTCTTCTGGTGCTCCTGGCCTACATATTGTAGGGGGACTAAGTGACCATTCAGAGAGTAATCGCTCTTGCTTTGACCTGCTTGGATCCAGATCATGGTCTTGGGTGGTGGTCCTGGGGTGTGTGACCAGTGAGCCAGAGCATGTGGGGCCTGTAGAGAGGGTGCCCATCTAATAGCTCCAGCAGCTGCAAAACCCCCAGTGATTTGGGACATAACTCTCTCTATTCTGGAAGCAGAGTTCTACCATGGCAAAGAGCTCAAAAGTCAAGTAATTGACTGACAATATGAGTAAGCACAGGAAGCACAAACACACAATAGAATCCTTTTTTGGGGACAAAAAGGATCAAGGCATGGAGTGAGAGGAAGACGTAGAAGTCAGAACTCCTGCATCAGAAGCCTCCAAGAAAAATATGAATTGGTTACAGGCCATGGAGAAGCTCAAGAAGGATTTTGAAAATCAAATAAGAGAAGTGGAGGAAAAATTGGGAAAAGAAATGAATATGATGCAAGAAAATCATGAAAAGTGAGTAAACAGCCTGCTAAAGGAGACTCAAAAATACACTGAAGAAAATAACACCTTAAAAAATAGACTAACTCGAATGGCAAAAAAGGCCCAAAAGCCAATGAGGAGAAGAATGCTTTAAAAAGCTGAATTTGCCAGATGGAAAAGGAATTTCAAAAAGTCACTGAAGAGAATAACTCCTTCAAAATTAGATTGGAGCAACTGGAAGCTAATGACTTTATGAGAAATCAAGTTACTATAAAACAGATCCAAACAAATGAAAAAATAGAAGGCAATATTTCATTGGAAAAACCACTGACCTGGAAAATAGATCCAGGAGAGATCATTCAAAAATTATTGGTTTACCTGAAAACCATGATAAAAAAAAAAGAGTCAGACACCATCTTTCAAGAAATTATCAAGCAAAATTGCCCTGATATTCTAGAACCAGAGGGCAAAATAGAAAGAATCCACTGACTACCTCTTAAAAAAGATCCCAAAAAGAAAACTCCTAGGAACATTTTATTCCAGAGTTACCAGGTCAAGGAGAATATATATATATACACACACATATACACATACACACACATATATATTTGCCTTTTAGAGGGCAATTGGGGTTAAGTTACTTGCCCAAGGTTAATGGCTAAATTTGTGTGTGTGTGTGTGTGTGTGGGGGGTGTTAAGTGTCTGAGACTGGAACTGAACTTGGGTCCTCCTGACTCCAGGGCCAGCGCTTTACTCACTGTGCCACCTAGCCATCCCTCAAGAAGAAAATATTACAAGCTGCTAGGAAGAAACAGTCTGAGCGTTGTGGAAACACAATCAGAATAACACAAGACCTAGCTGCTTCTACATTAAGGTATCAAAGGGCTTGGAATATGATATTCTGGAGGCCAAAGGAGCTAGGACTAAAACCAAGGATCACCTACCCAGCAAAACTGAGTATCATGTTTCAGGGGAAAATATGGTCATTCAATGAAATAGAGGACTTTCAGGCATTCTTGATGAAAAAACCAGAACTGAACAGAAAATTTGACTTTCAAATACAAGAAGCAAGAGAAGCATGAGAAGGTAAAAAAGAAAAAGAAATCATAAGGAACTTATTAAAGTTGTGCTATTTATATTCCTAATGGAAAGACAATCATTGTAACTCATAAGACTTCTCAGTATGAGGATAGCTGAAGGGAATATATATGTGTATATATGTATACATACATATATATGTATGTATAGAAGGATGTATGTGTATATAAATATATATGTGAGTGTGGGCATTTGAATGGTCATGTATACATAGAGGGCCCAGGATGAGTTGAATATGAAGGGATGATATCTAAAAAATAAAATTAAGAAGTGAGAGAGAAATTTATTGGGAGAAGAAGAAAGGAAGTGATAGATTAGGGTAAATTATCTCATATAAAAGAGGCAAGAGAAAACTTATAATGGAGGGGAAGAGCAGGAAGGTGAAAGGGAATGGGACAACCTGATTCTCATCAAATTTGGCCTAAGGAGGGAATAACATACATACTCCATTGGGTATCTTACCCTACAGGAAAATAAGGGGGTAGGGGATAAGAGGAGGGGAGGGGACAAGGGAGGGCAGGTTGGGGGGAGGGTAGTTAGAAGCAAACCAAAGGAGAAAATAGAATAAGTGAGGGGTGGGATAGGATGGAGGGAAATATAGTTAATCTTTCACAATATAACTACTATGGAAATGATTTTGGTAACTACACATGTACAATCTATATTGAATTGCTTATCTTCCCAGTGGGGGTGGATGAGGAGGGAAGAAGGGGAAAACATCTGTAACTCAAAGTTTTAAAAACAAATGTTTAAAAACTGTTTTTTTTTAATGCAACTGGGAAATAAGATATACAGGCACTGGGGTATAGAACCCCATCTTGCCCTACTAGAAAGTTAGGAGGGTGAAGGGGGAGGATATAAGAGAGAACAGATTGAGGGAAGGGATATTCAGTAGGCTTGCTATTGTGGGGTGGGGGGTAGGGGAAAGATGGGGAAAGAAAAAATTATAATTCAAAATCTTGTGGAAATGAATGTTGAAAACTAAAAATAAATAAATTTTAAAAATAAGGGGTTTGCCCACCAGAAGTTACTAGAGTGCATGTTTAGAGCCACAGGGTACATGAAGACCAGCAGATGGGGGCAGGGTTCCTTGATTATCCCTATTACATTATTATCATTATATAATACCCCACCTTTACTTGGCATGAGCTGAAGTCTCTCTCTGTTTCTGTGTCTCTCTTTCTTTCCATATTTGTCACTGTCTCTACCTCTCCCTGTCTCATCAATAGTCAATCAACATTTATTAAGTTTCTACTTTGTGCCAGGTACTGTGCCAAGCACTGGGAATACAGAAAGAGGCAAATGACAGTTCCTCTTCTCAAGCTCACAGTCTAACGGAGGAAACAAATAGCAAACAAATATGTACAAACAAGTTATGTGTAGGTTAAACAGGAAGTAATTAAGAGGAGGGCAGTAGAATTGAGGGCTTGGGAAAGACCTCTTGTAGAAGTTGGGATTTTAGTTGATATTTAAAGGGAGCCTTAAAAGACAGAGAAAACTCCTGCAGCTGAGAGATGGAGAGTCTTGTTTGTGGAACAGCCAGGAGGCCAGTGATACTGTATTCAAAAGTATGTGGTGGGGAGTAAGGTGCAAGAAGACTGGAAAGGTAGGAGGCAGCTAAGTTGTAAAGAATTTTGAACATCAAACAGAGGATTTTGTATTTGATCCTGGAAGTAATAGGGAGACAGCAGAGTTTATTAAATTGGTGAAGGTGGTGACATGGTTGGACTTACACTTTGAGGAAATCACTTTGGGGGTCGAATGGAGGATGGATTGGAATGAGGAGAGAGCTGAGGCAAATCGACACACCAGTATTCTATTGCAGTAGTCCAGGTGTGAAGTATTAAGGGTGTACACCAGAGTGGTACTTAGGTTGGATTTCTGAGAACTGGGAGGATGGTATTGCCTTCTAGAGTAAGAAGGAAGGTAGGAGAGGGGAAAGATTTTGGAGAAAAGATAATGAATTCTGCTATTACAGTATGTGTATGTATAATATGTACTATATATATAAATATATATACATATGTATGTATACATACATACACATATACATAAAATGTCTGGCCCTGGATAGGCTCCAAACAAGGGAGGTTCTAGGGCATGACACCAGGGTATCTGTAGTCAGGATAGAAAGGGGGAGGGTAATTCCAAATTGTGCATTGAAGCAAACAAAGATATTGCATTATAATATTGTAGTAGCCCCCTTTTTGTGTCATGGTCCTCAAGTGAGTTTTTATGGGGATTTGGTGATTCAAGGGTTTTCGTGGGGTCTTTCCTTCTATGATACTGCTGTGATGCACTGATTAGTTTCTGGGAGATATGTGGTTATGCAGAAGGCACAGGTACCCACCCCACTCTCACCCTCTACTGGCTCAGACCCTATGTTTCTGGAATTTTCATTTTGGGGTCCAAACCTTGGTTAAGAATCGTGACCTGGTTTCCTTTTTTTTTTTTTGGAGGGCAATTGGGGTTAAGTGACTTGCCCAAGGTCACACCGCTAATTTTTGTGTTAAGTTCCTGAGGTTGGATTTGAATTCAGGTCCTTCTGACTCCAGGGCCCATGCTCTATTCACTGCACCACCTAGCTACCCCAAGAATGGTGACCTTGTTGATAGCATTATTTCACATAGAAAATAAATTATTCCATGTTGTATCCACAGTTGATATGTGGGTTAGTTTTACCAAACTGCTTTAAATTCAGTAGGGGAGAATGGAGGGATATATTTAGAAATAAATATGATTTAAAAACAAAATAAATCAATAAAAAGAAAATAAAATTAAAAAATTATTCCAGATAAGTGGTTAAGATGATATACATGTGTGCTCCATGCACATATGCATACACACATATGGAGTCATGTGTAAAGCACATATGAATAAAAATCCTCTGGTTGATGTTTAAAATTCTTTGTAACTTAGCCTCCTCCTACCTTTCCAGTCTTACCCCTGGAGTAAAAAACACAGGACTAGGAGCTGGAAGACCTGAGCTCAAACCCAACCTTGCTGGCGAGCTGCTTCATCTGTGAAATGAAGGGAATGAATTAAAAGGATCTCTAAGACCCCTACCACTTCTTAAATACTCATTTTTCTCAAAGTAGATGTTCTTAGAAGTGGATGTGAAAACATTGGCTTATTTTTCTGCAAAACCCACAGATTTTCTGCCTGAATGAAAGGGGAATGCAGAGTCCTTTTTTGATGTGTTTGGTGAAAATAAAATGGAGAACCTAGAGGGGTTAAGGCGTGACACTCTCCTCCCAGTCTGCAGGCTTTCCCAGGCATGCCAGAGCCTTGAGTGTGAGGCTGCACAGCCGGAGGTGAAATGAGCCATTCAGCTCCACTAGAATAAGAGCAGCCCTGAACAGATGGGGCAGACTGCAAAGTTTGCCACGCATGTTCTTACCCTTGTTGACATCACCAAATCAGCCCAGCCAGATGATGCATATCTAGGCAGTGTGATTTCTGTGGCCTCATGAAGCTCACTTGGTTATGGCTGGGTTTTTAGATGCATGTGTAAATCCCAGATGCCTCCACCTCTGTATCACTGGCAAGTGGATGAGTAGGATTTTAGGAGGGGAGAGAACTTTCATGCAGTGGAGAGGGGGCAAAATTTTCTCCTGACTTTTGGAAGGGAGGGGCAAGGAGGGAGGAGCTCTCCACTATGTTGGGGTAGGAAGGAAATGCCTATGTGTCAGTTCAGTTTGGGTATGTGAATGCAGTGCTTGGTACAACTTCATTCTCCTTCCTTCCTGCCCTCACCTTCTTTCCCTTTCTTCTTTCTTTCTCTTACTGCCTTAGGGCTTGGTATCATAGCCCCTACACAGAGAAGGGTCTCCATTGAGACAGATGGCTTGGTTTCTGTAAGGTGCTAGAGAACAGCCTGATTTAGCTTCTTGAAATCTGGGGCTCTTTGACCTTTCTTTGTATCTCCGGTACTTAGCACAGTGCCTGGCACAGAGCAGGCATTTAATAAATGTTTATTGACTGAGTGGTCTAGCACTGACCGTGGGAGCAGCCCTTAGGAAGCAGTGGTCATGTTCCCATTCAGACAGAACTATTATAAATAGCTCATCTCCACCTTCCAAATACACAGTGCTTCATAATCACTTAGAGCTCAGACTCAAAGGCAGGCCATCATGTGTAGGATGCATGGAAATGCCAGGTTCTGAGATGCACTAATATGTCTCATAAATGAGAATACATAAATGGAGATGACACACAGCATTTTTTGTCAGACTTGGGCAGGGCTCAGCTCAGTCCCATTAGGTGTCTATTTCCCCCCTGTGGGTTGGCATTTGGCTACATTGCAAACCATCTGTTCAATTTTCCTCTACATTTCTTGCTAAAGGGAACCATACTCTCATTCAGCATTTCTGGACAAACTTTACCCTTCCAGATCAGAAGAAACAATGCTATAACACTGAAGTAGCCCAGTGAAAACGTTGAAGTGGTCTATGGGAACAGAATTCTAAAAGGTGGGCTGTGGCTGTGGGTGTTGGTGAGTGCAGAAAGACGCAAGAACACAAAAATAACAATAATATTTTCTATAAAGTCCCTTTTTATCCAGGGATCACATAACATTTGGTAATAATAACACTAGAGAAATTCATATAGTGCCTACTATGTGCTAGGTATTGTGTGAAGTGCCTCATTTGAACCTTACAACAATCTTGGGAAGTAGGTGTTATTATTATTCCGAGTTTTTTTTTTTTTGGAGGGGGGAGGGCAGGGCAATTAGGATTAAGTGACTTGCCCAAGGTCACACGGCTAGTGTTAAATGTCTGAGGCTGGATTTGAACTCATGCCCTTCTGACTCTAGGGCTGGTTCTCTATTCATGGCTCCACCTAGCCGCCCTTATTATTCCCATTTTATAGTTGAGGAAACTGAGGTTAAGTGACTTGCCCAGGATCATACACCTAGTAAGTGTTGGAGAATAGATTTGAAACCAGATCTTCCTGACTCCAGGCCCAGTGCTTTATTCACTGTACCACCTACCTGCCTAATCTGGAAACTTGTCTTAAAAAGGAAGTGTTATCCATTATCATTGACCAATTGTATTATAGTTAGTCACTGGTTAAATGAAAACATACAGTCCTATTGTGAAATCTGTGAGTCCAGAGTCTTTTAGAAAGGAACTAGAAAGTGATAATATGGGGATATCAGTTACAGTATCATAAGATTTGGAGCTGGGAGGAACCTTAAAGATAATTTTGCTTTATTGCGGAGGAAACAGACTCAGAGAAATCAAATAATTTGCTCTAGATCCCAGAAGGATTAAGGAATTAAAGATTAAGAGTTGGGACCTGAACCCAGGTCCTTCTGACTCCTAATCTAGTACTCATCAACACACTAACCCCAGTCATAGTCCTCTGCATATTGATCAAAAGTTCTGTCCTCCCAACAAGAAGTATTCACAAGGTGTTATCAAAGACTCCCCTAAAGTACCAGAAAAATGCATTTGTATGCAATGCTGATTTAGCAAAGCCTCTAAACCTGTGGGAGGTACCCACTGGTTGAAGACCAGCTAGTTGACTTTGTGAATTCCATTCTACAAGAGATCAATGAAAAATATTTTGGTATGTCTCTATAGAGTTTTATGCCACCTTGATTGCCCAAATTATGGTAGGTGTAGAAAGTAGGGAAGATGTTGGAAGGCTGCTTATTTTGCACGTAAACTGTAAGAGAGACCCTTTGGGGACACCTCTTTTTAGGGCTCCCAGATTTTATTGTGTCACTGATGGACTATCTTTATCTAATGTTAAATTTTCTCTCTCCTCATGAAAGGAAAATAATACTACTGATAATAAATATAACTGACATGTATGCAGGTTTTAGGATTTGCAAAGAACTTTAGACTATGTTACTCTTCTACTCAAATTCCAGTGATTCCTTAATCACCTCCATGATCAAATATGAAATCTTCTGTTTGGCATTTAAAGCCATTCATAACTCCACTCTCCTCCACCTCCACCCCTTTCTAGTCTTCTTATACCTCTCTCTCATCTGACCATTCCTTTTCAGCCAACTTTGCTGAATCTTCATCCAGGTCACTCACACTTATTGTGAGTGTTATAAGCAACTTTTAAAGACAAGTTTCCAGGTTAGGCAGCTAGCCCACAGGGCTCTGTCTTGGGTCCCCCTTCTCTTCTCCCTTTACACTAATTCACTTGGTGATCTCCTCAAGTCCTGTGGATTTAATCATGTCTTTGCTAATGATTCTTAAATCTGCTATCCAGCCATCCTCTCTGCTGACTGCCAGTCTTGCATCTCTAACTACCTACTAGAAATCTCAAACTGGATGTTCTGTTCATCTTAAGCTCAAAATGTCCTGACCTGAACTTATTATCTTTTCCCCAAAACCCACTCTCCCTCCTTTACCGATTACTACTGAGGGCACCATCCACTTCTTAATCTCCCAGAATCATAACCTAGGTGTCATGCTTGACTCCTCACTTTCTCTTTACCTCCCTGTATACAATGTGTTGCCAAAGTTGGTCAATTTTACCTTCATATTGCCCCCATTCTCCTCTGACACTGCAATCACCCTGGTGCAGGTTTTCATTACCTCATGCCTGGACCATTGCAATAGCCTACTGGTTTATCTGCCAACCACAAGTCTTCCTCCACTCCAGTCTACCTTCCATTTAGCCATCAAAGAGATCTTCCTAAAGATCTTACCATGTCACCTACTCTTCAGTAAACTCCAGTGATTCCTTATTACTCCCAGCAACAAATATAAAACCCTCAATTAGGCATCCAAAGCCCTTTCCAACCTACCCCACCCCTTACCTTTCTCATTTTTTTACATATTTTACTTCACTGAGTATTCTGAGCTCTGTGATGCTGGTTCCTTCAAAGGGAGAACCTTTAAAAAAAACAACCTTTCTTTGCATCTCCAGTACTTAACACAGTAAGTGATGGGGTACCTGGGGTCTAGGTCGGACCAACTTGTGGAGCCAGTCTGTGAAGTTGTGATTTGTCCTTTCCCGCCCTTGAGTTCTGCCCCTTCCCCCTATCCCACCTTCCATCTAGGCAACACCCTTCCGACCCCTTTTGTTCTTAATCTCTTGATTCCTTCCCAGGCCTGGCCCACACCCTCCTTTATCCTTGCCTTTTGTCTCCTTAACGACCTGGCCCAAATCTTATCTAAACTGTCTATTCACATGCTCTGACCTTAGTCTATGCATTGAGGCCCCTCCCCTCAGGCCAGCCCTGACAATGGCAGCCCTACCCTTTAAAGGTAAAAGCATGTACCCCTCTCACTTGCAGGTCCCCTGAAGGACTCTTGCCCGCTTCTCATGGAAGTGTAACAATAAACTTTCTCAACTCTAACTCCAAGCAAGGCTGAGCTGAGTTCTTTCCAGACGCCCTGTTGAACCTATTGGGATCCCGTTCCCCACCCCCGTCAATAAGTGCTTGATAAATGTTTATCTTGTTGACTAAAATGCATCAGCTCATTTGGTCCTTGAAATAACCCTGTGAAGAAGGTTCTGAGGGTATGTTTCCCATTTCACAGATGGACATCTATATATTATACAACACATCTACAAGGTTAAAGAAGGTAGATCTTACAAAGCAGCAAAGAGGTGATGAAGAACGGGATCCCAATAGGTTCAGCAGGAACCCTGATCTCATCCAAGACCAGAAAACCTGCAATATCGTCTGGAAAGAATTCAAGGTCTCAGGCGTGAGACCTTGGAATGAGAGTTGCAGAAGTTTATTGTTATGCTTCTATGAGAAGCCGGCAAGAGTCCTTTAGGGGACCTGCAAGTGAGAGGGGGATATGCTTTTACCTTTAAAGGGTAGGGCTGCCATTGTCAGGGCTGACCAGATGGGAGGGGCCTCAGTGCATAGACAAAGGTCAGAGCTGACCAAGAGGAGCATGTGAATAGATGGTTTAGATAAGATTTGGGCCAGGTTAAGGAGACAAAAGGCAAGGACAAAGGAGGGTGTGGGCCAGGCCCAGAAGAAATGAAGACATTAAGTAAGAACAAAGGAGTCACAGGGTGTTGCCTAGGTGGAGTGTGGGATAGGGGGAAGGGGCAGAGCTCAAGGATGGGAAAGGACAAATTGCAGTTACAACTGAACAGACTGGTCTTACAAGTTGGTTTCACAAATTGATCTAGACCCCAGGTACCCCATCAGAGGCAGCTCTTTAATAGGATCTATAACTGAAAGAGACCAACTAGAACAATTCCCTCATTTTTTACAGAAGAGGAAACCGAGGTCCACAGAGGCTAAGTGAATTGCCCAATGCCAAACAAGTAACAAATCCCAGAGCCTAAATTCAAACCAGGGTCCTCAGACAAACATGTACAATACTCTGTTCTTTGTATCATGCTTCTTCCTAGAATCAGAAGTTATTGGAATGGCTCAGAGCAATGAATCAAGTTTCCAAGAAAACAGATAACTAAGACACTCTCAATAAGATGAAATGCATCAAGTAACAGTGTGGCAATGTGGAATAGGAATGAGAGTGTTAGGTTCTATATTGGGAAGATTTGAGTTTGAATCCTACCTTTGCCATTTGCTAGCCATGTGACCTTGAGCACTTAATTTCCGTGAGCCTTATTTTCTTTTGGTAAAATAGGATAATAATACTTTCAGTGCCTACTTTGTGTTGTTTGTAGGATCATAGAGTTAGAGCAGGAAGTCACTGATCCTAACTTCTTCACTAGAGATGAGGAAATAACCTCAGAGGGGCCAAGTGACCTGCCCATGATCACACAGCTAATATATGCCTGGGGCAATATTTCAACCTGCTTCTGATAGGGGACGGGATCCCAATAGGTTCAGGAGGAATTATGATCTTATCGAAGACCAGAAAACCTGCAATATTGGCTGGAAAGAATTCAAGGTCTCAGGCTTAATTGGAGTGAGAGTTGTAGAAGTTTATTGTTGCGGGGAAGAGTCCTTTAGGGGACCTGCAAGTGAGAGGGGTGCATGCTTTTACCTTTAAAGGGTAGGGCTGCCATTGTCAGGGCTGACCAGATGGGAGGGGCCTCAGTGCATAGACAAAGGTCAGAGCTGACCAAGAGGAGCATGTGAATAGATAGTTTAGATAAGATTTGGGCCAGGTTGAAGGAGACAAAAGGCAAGGATAAAGGAGGGTGTGGGCCAGGCCCAGAAGAAATGAAGAGATTAAATAAGAACAAAGGGGTCACAGGGTGTTGCCTAGGTGGAGTGTGGGATGGGGAGAAGGGGCAGATCTCAAGGCTGGGAAAGGACAAATTGCAGTTACAATTGAACAGACTGGTTTTACAAGTTGGTTTCACAAATTGATCTAGACCCCAGGTACCCCATCACTTCCAAGTCCAGTACTCAGTTCTCTCTACACAGCCTCCTTGTTGCAAAGCTCATATGTGATAATGCATAGAAAATACTTTGTAAACTTTAAAGCCTTCAATAAATATCAGTTATTATTTAAATTCTAATGCTAGGAAATTCTTGTTGATGCAGTAGACAGTCAAGAGGACTATCCAACACTGCTGAAGGGGGTGAGTGTTAAAAATACTGTGGAAGGGCTTTAAAGAAAGCTGAGAGATGTCATGGGGGCTATCAAAATCTGTAGTTGGACCAGCTAAGATAATGACTGATGATCATGATCATGCCTCAGGATATGTCCTGATCACCCTAGAGTTCTGGGAAGAATTGGTTCTTCAGCATGCAGCAGACAATGCCCTATTGATATTGAGGCTTCCCTTTGCAATTCTTTCCCTCACCTCCCCAGCTTCAGGCTCCTTCCTTTTTCTGATTCTTAGTACAGATTACTGAGTGGAGAAGAGAGGATTTTGGATCACACAGTCCATGAGATAGATCTGGTGTGAGAAATCTTTAATATGTAAAGGTGCTTAAATTTAAATTGTAAAAGGTGGGTTACCACCAGAACTATAAGCATCTTACTTCCTTAACCTTGTTTTCTTCCTTCTTTACCTTGTTTCCATCATGCGATATGCTTAGCTATATAGCCTGGATAAGTATTGCTCATCTTCCTCCCCAGGGAATCACATTCCCTGAGGGAGTGAATGTTTCTGGGAGAACTAGAAGAAGGCACAGCTTCCCCTATTCCCCCCCCCCCCTTCATTTTAGGCTAGGCTGATAATACCCGAAGGTGATTTCAATAATCTCACCCAGTTGCCTTAGAGAGGGTCTTTGGGACTTAAAAAAAAGACAAGGATGCTTTGTTAACTTCATAACAAGCAAGCAGAGGTCACTTTGAGGGATAACACCTCTCTTAGGTATCTGAAGAAGAAAAGACATCAAGATCTCTGATACTGGTGGGCCCCCACTCTCTGATAAGCTTTTGTGGGGGAACAAGTCAATAGGGGTGGTAGGAAGGAGAATAGTGTCAGTGAGGTCCCACTCTAGAGTTGTATCACTAGAGCTGTGGATCTAAGGATTGTTTTAGGGAAGTCACTGAACACCCTTCTTTCTCTCTGTAGTACTCAGACAGAAAACACTTCGCTCCAGCAGAACGTTTGACTATGTCTGAAGGCATTGCCTGCTGGGATGTGTGCAGACATGTGGGCAGGGAGTCACAACTAATTCTGCCTCTGGGGTCTGCCTGGAATTTCAGGAGACATGATGAGAGAGGCTTGATACCACCAGAGCCATACTGTCTGGGAGCAGCGGGAGAGCAACATACTTAGTTCCTTCTGTAGGAGGAACCAACTGTAATTGACAAAGATGACACCAATATTTGGGGGAGTGGTGCTCATTGGAGCCTGTCTTTATTCTCTGTCATTTATGGCCCAGGAGGGTTATTTCTGCCTTTTGTTTTTTGAGGGGGGGGGAGGTAAGGCAATTGTCCTTCCTTCCTTCCTTCCTTCCTTCCTTCCTTCCTTCCTTCCTTCC
>NW_027187260.1:1471139-1512432 GCF_028583685.1 Petaurus breviceps papuanus | reverse complement strand
TCCTTCCTTCCTTCCTTCCTTCCTTCCTTCCTTCCTTCCTTCCTTCCTTCCTCTCTTGCCCCAGAATCCTGTGCAGAATCTTTTAAATAAAGCTTACGTGTGGTTTATGACTAGAATCTCCCCCTAAAAGCGATTCATAGGGTCCCTTATGGAAAATGTATACAATGTACAAAGTGGATATCAGATGTGGGATGGCTTTTTATTAACTCTACCACAAAAGAAATGCTTAAAAAACTCAAAAGTATGCATTGAAAAAGACTTAAAACATGAAAGGAGACCCCATTATCTATTCTACTCTTACTGAAAGGTAAAGACATGTTTGTGGGAGTGCTAAACAGATATTTCATATTCATCTCAGATCTGTGCTGTCTGTGCAACTCACAAAGTCTGGCTCTTCTGGCTCTTCTTCAAGTTCACTTTGATAGTCATTTTCTCTTCTGAGAAGCAGTGTATTTGTAGGATTTACCTCCTGCTGGGCAGATAGTGCTGACTTAAGAACTCCCGACTCCCAAACTTATGAGTGTACCACCAGGGCTAGAAAGATTAGTTTCTCAGGATCATTCTTTCATGACCTAGGCTTAGGAAAAGAAATAAAAAACTGAAGGAGCAGTCAAGATTTTGAGGTCCAGTTTCTGGTTCCTCTATGTAAGTACATGTTCTCACTTCTATGTTCTTGAAGCCACAGAGGATGAGGGATGGCAAGAGAAATTCCATTCCTCCCTACCCCAACTCCTTGCTGGAACCAGCATTGACTGGTTCCAACCAAGTAGGCTATAAGACATTTCTACTTACTCCTTATAGCTCAGAGAGGGTGGGACTCTTCCTGGCTCAGTCACCAATGCATCATCTCAAAACACAAGCATGTGCCTCTCATTAAGAAGTTTCATCACCTCTCTTACAGGTGGATTTTATTTTATTTTTTGACTTTTCCATAAAACTCTCCTTTGATTTTGTGAAGTGTGTGCTTTCAAGTGGGGAGTTAATCTCAGCATATTGGGCAGGGTAATATTTGGAATTCAGACCTTTTCTCCTTGTATCTACCTCCTTGGCATTTCTCACTCAGACCTTGTTTCCCTGCCCCTCCTCCTTGTGACTGACTTTCTGAACCCTGGAATGACAAATTTAGGACTGTACATCCACTCAGTTCTACTTAGTTCTTATAGTATCCCCAAGTTAAAAAAAAAAAAAGCAAAAACCTTGCTATAAGCAAGAATTTACCCTTGATAGGTGCCTTACTCTTGTTCTCAATTGAGAATGTTATGGATGTTTTCTGTTTGTTCCCTGTTCGCTTGTCATCCTTTTAACCCCTTGGATCTTGGTTGTCCTTGGATTATGACACTTCATAGGATTTAGGGTCAGTCCCTTCAGTTTTCAGATAAGGAAACTGAGGTCCAGAGTCAGGATTTAAAACCAGGTCATCTAACTCCATATCCAGTACTCTTGCAATTAAAGTATGTTGTCAGTCTTTCTGATAGGCCGGGTGATTACAGAATTAGGACTTTTAGCTAGAGAAGGAAGATTGCTTGGGTAGTGCTAACCTTGAGAGTTGCATAAAGAATAGCCTTAAATTCAAGAGTTTGAGAAATTTGGCTTTCAAGATAGAGAAGGGGAATTTCTGAGCAATGTGTCCATTGGAAAGAAAGAAAGAGTAGATTCAGTAAAGGACTGTAAGGTTGGGCCTGAAGCCATCCCATTTGATCGTAGTGCCTTGATTAGGTAAAATACTTTTTATTGAATTAAAAAATAACAACTGAGAGTTAACAGGGTCTGTATTCCATTTTCAATCACTCAAAACAATTGTGTTAGAGACTGAGTCACACCCTCAACAATTTGTACAAAAGGGAGAAGCTATGTCAGAATTGAGAGAAGAATTATTCTGAGCTTCAGGATTTATGAATTTAGAGCAAGCATGGAGAAGAGGTGGGAGTCCAGAGCCCCTCAGGAACCATTCTCTTGTTCCTCAGACTTGAAATGAGCTAATTATTATGATAACAGAACTAAAGCCACAATATGGGATCTATACCTTGTCATTCTTTTCTTTCTCTTACCCCCTTATTACATGAGTTATTTGATCAGTATAGGAAGGAATTCTTATAGGAAGGAAGTTGCTCATCCAGCAGTCCTAAAATATGTTTGCTTTCCAGGGGCAGTTGAAACCACAGGGTGGCACTATAAGCCTGGGAGGGACTGTATTAGGTTTCCCCTGGGATGCTAAAGATTTATCATAATGTCAAGTTGCCTACTTTGGCAGCTCTAAGTTTAGGTTCTGGGAGAGCCCAAACCATAGAATGGTACTCAGAATTTATTAAATACCCACTATGTGTCAGGCACAGTGGTAAGCACTGAGGAAATACAAAAAAAGCAAAAAACAATTCGATCCCTGCCCTCAAGGAGCTCACAATCTCATCGTGGAGAAAACAAGCAAACAAATATGTATGAACAAGCTTATATACAGGACCAAAAGATGAGATAACCAAGAGACGGAAGGCACTAGAATTATAGGGCTTGGGAAGTGTTTCCAACGGAAGACAGGTTTTTAGTTGGACAAAAGGTTTCAATTTCTGGCATCTTTTAAGCATCTTTTCCATAGAACCAACAGCAAAAGTGGCTATGGAAGGGAACTGTGAGCTTTGCCTATTAGTGGCCAGTGGCAGCAGATACTACTGAAGGAGGATTGTCATTTGTGGGTGCTAATTTCCCTTTGATTAATGTTGAACAAAATTAAGTCTCTATCTTTGTACAAATTCAAGAAACTTTTAAACAGGTTAATATCTCAGAGTCCCAGAATTCCAGATTGGGGAGGGATCTCAAAGGCCATTCAATCCAACATTTACCTGAATAGGAATCCTTTTAACAACTTGACCAAAGGGTCATCCACTCTCCTGTGGAAGATCTCTCAAGCTAGAGAGCCTGATAATTATGCCTGACTCTTAACAGCATTGCTTTTTCTGCTAGTGTCTCTTTTTCAGCTTCTTCATCATATTATTATTATTTTAAAATTAGTTAATTCATACAGGCAAGTTTTATTGGAGTGACACCTAGATTTTCTTCAATCTTATTGCAGTTTGTTTAAAATTAAAAGTTGCCATTCTGTACTATGTGTTAAATTCATGGATAAATATTTGAGTCAGACCTTTTTCAGTTCAGAATATGAGGCTGTACTGAAGCTGCCAAGGGTAGGCTAAGAAAGAAATGGTAATCTGAGGGCCTGAAAGAGGGAGAACAAGTTGTTTTTCTTCTGAGATACAGCTGAAGTGTACACCTAGAAGGTGCAGTGGATGGAGTGCTGGGCCTGGAGTCAGGAAGACTTGAGTTCAAGTGTGACCTCAGATACTTACTAGCTGTGTGACACTGGGCACTCATTTAACTTGGCTGCCTCAGTTTCCTCATTTGCAAAATGAGGATAATAATAGCATCCACCTCCCAGGGGTTTTGTGAGGATCAAATGATTTAATAATTGTAAAGCACTTAGCATAGTGCCTGGCACACAGTAAATTATATATATATATATATGTATAAATGTTAGCTATTATACATGATACTGTTCAATTCAGCTCAACAGACATTTATTGAATACCTTCTATGTGTCCAGGCACTGACTGCGTGGTCCCAAGGATATAAAGACAAAAATCAAAACAGACTCTCCCCTCAAAGAACTTATTTACTACTGGCAGAATACCATCAGTACACAGGTAAGTAAATACAAAGGAAACTTTACCTTATAACAAAGAATAAATCTAGAAAAAAAACACACCAAACAACCAAAAGCTCAGCAACATATTAGCTGTACCTGACCACATATACAGTATTCGACACCTGTAATTCCCCTCTGCAATCAAGGCAGGCAGGGGGATTTTCTTCTTTCTTTTTCATGGCCAAACTCAGTCGTAATTAAACACAGTTCAATTTCATTTTTTATAGTTTTTTCCATTTTTATTTTTCTAGTCATTGTCTATATTGTTCCTAGTTCTACTTCCTTTACCTAGCATCAGTTCATATAAATCTTCACTAAGTTCATCTTGTATGTACTCTGTGTATCTTGTATTTATATGCATCTTGTCACTCCCATTAGGAAGTAAACTCCTCCAAGGAAGGAAATATTATTTTTTTTCTTTGTAACCTTAGTACTTAGCAGAGTGCTTGGCACATAATAAGAATTAAATAAATACTTTTGATTATGAGAGAAAATATCAATTGCTAAGGGAGGGGTGTGTGTGGGCAAGAAGTAAGGTGAGCTTCACAGGAGGTGGCCACCCAGCTGAATTTTGAAGATAAAGAAAGAGCACTTTCCAGGTATGAGCCAATAGATTGATTCATTATTATTATTATTTTTTTTTTGCCTTTTGGAGGGCAGTTGGGGTTAAGGAACTTGCCCAAGGTTACATGGCTAGTTTTTTTTCTGTGGATGTTAAGTGTCTGAGGCTGGAACTGAACTTGGGTCCTCTTGTCTCCGGAGCCTGCCCCTTACTCACTGCGCCACCTAGCCGCCCCTGATTGATTAATTTTTAAGAGAATCAATTTTTCAATATCATATTAGTGAGTACAGAGGAGGCTATGGAACTTGTCAGGATTCGGTCAGAGAAAGGAATGTTGGAAGTGGTGTTAGGAAGAAAGAGTGAATGAACATCTTCTGACTGGTCACCCTCTCTAGAGCCATAGGATTAAATAAATGAGTGCTACATATTTTTGTAAATTTGTGTAATTTGGAATTTCTTACTCACTTTGTATATGCCAGCATTCCAGTGAATTTGTGATTTCATTGACTTGGACATTGCTTCCGTCACAGCAGATTTTAGCTCATCTGTGGAAGTTCATCTTCTGTAACTTTTAGTCCCTTTGTTGTCTCTAACATACTGGGGAATGGGAGAATCTTTCTTGTTATATGGTTATATTTTAAAAGCTTTTTTCCCTTTTAAATAAGAAGTATTCCAAGGCTGATTTATGATATAGACCTAGATGTAGTTTATACATTCTTGTTACTGCCAGATGGTTTAACTATAAAGTCATTGTCATCAAGTATCTGGAAAGTTAAGCCAACATAAGCTCTTTGAAGGATGAGATTATTTTCTCTTTAGTTTTTATTGTTAATTTTTAGAGCTCTATAGATAACCCTTTGGTAGCTTAATTGGTATAGCGCTAGGTAAATTAAACTAGAAATTTCATTTTTACAATATTAACATGGCCCAATAAGCAATCAATGTCTCTCCAATTATTTAGGTCTGTCTTTATATTTATAAAGAGTATTTTATAGTTGTATTTATTTCTTATAACTCCTGTGTGTATAACATGGTAGACTGATTTCCAAATATTATATATGTTCTGTAGTTTTGAATGGAATTTCTTTTTCTGTCTCTTCCTTTTGGGTTTTGTTGGTAATGTGCAGAAAGATTGATTATATCTGTGTTTTTAAAATTTTATGTTGATTTTTAGTTTACAACATTAATTTCCACAAAATTTTGAGTTACGAATTTTCTCCCCATCTTTCCCCTACCCACCTCCCAAAAGAGCGATCCCACTGAATACCCCCTCCCCCAATTTGCTCTCTCATATATCTTCCCCTATTCCCCCTCCCAGTAGGGCAAGATGGATCTCCATACCCCAGTGCCTGTATATCTTATTTCCCAGTGGCATGTAAAATAATAATAATGATAATAACAATTTAAAAAACATTTGATTTTAAAACTTTGAATTCCAGATTCTTTCCTTTCTTTCCTTGTCACTTACCCTTACTGGGAAGATAAGCAATTCAATATAAGTTGTACATGTGTAGTTACGCAAAACATTTCTATAGTGGATATATTGTGAAAAACTGACTATATTTCCCTCCATCCTTCCTGTCCCCCACTTGTTCTATTTTCTACTTTGACCCTGTCCCTTTTCAAAAGTGTGTGCTTCTAACTACCCTTCCCCCCCCCCAATCTGCGCTCCCTTCTATCATTCCCCCTCTTATCCCCTTCCCTCCTACTTTCCTGAAGGGTAAGATACCCAATTGAGTGGGTATGTTATTCCCTTCTTAAGCCAAATGCAATGAGAGTAAGGTTGACCAGTCATTCCCTTTTGCCTTCCTGTTCTTCCCCTCCATTGTAACAGTTTTCCCTTGCCTCTTTTATATGAGATAATTTGTCCTATTTTGTCTCTTCCTATATCCTCTCATTATATTCCTCCCTCACCTCTTAATTCTATTTTTTAAATATCATCCCTTCCTATTAAATTGGTCCTGTGCCCTCTGTCTATGTATACCTGTACACATATATACATACACTCACATATGTATTCATATGCACATATACCCTCCTATATAGACATGTATACATATAAATATACATATATATACACACACACATTTATATTCCCTTCTTCTATACTCATACTGGATAAAAGTTTCATAAGTTACAATTATAATTTTTCCATGTAGGCATGTAAATAGTTCAATTTTGATAAGTTCCTTATGATTTCTTTTCCCTGTTTACCTTCTCAAGCTTTTCTTGCTTCTTGTATCTGAATGTCAAATTTTCTATTCAACTCTGGTTTTTCCATCAAGAATTCTTGAAAGTCCTCTATTTCATTGAATGACCATATTTTCCCCTGAAACATGATACTCAGTTTTGCTGGGTAGGTGATTCTTGGTTTTAATCCTAGTTCCTTTGACCTCTGGAATATTGTATTCCAAGCCCTTTGATCCCTTAATGTAGAAGCTGCTAGATCTTGTGTTATCCTGATTGTGTTTCCACAATCTTCTTGGCTGCTTGCAGTATTTTCTCCTTCATCTGGGAATTCTGGAACCTGGCTATAATATTCCTAGGAATTTTCTTTTGGGGATCTTTTTCAAGAGGTGATCAGTGAATTCTTTCAATTTCTATTTTGCCCTCTGGGTTCTAAACTATCAGAGCAATTTTCCTTGAGAATTTCTTGAAGGATGATTTCTAGGTTCTTTTTTTGATCATGGCTTTCAGGTAGTCCAATAATTTTTAAATTCTCTCTCCTGGATCTATTTTCCAGGTCAGTGTTTTTTTCCAATGAGATATTTCACATTGCCTTCTATTTTTTCATTTGTTTGGATCTGTTTAATAGTATCTTGATTTCTCATAAAGTCATTAGCTTCCATTTGCTCCAATCTAATTCTAAAGGAATTATTCTCTTTAGTGAGCTTTTGAAATTCTTTTTCCATCTGGAAAATTCAGCTTTTTAAGACATTCTTCTTCTCTTTGGCTTTTTGGGCCTCTTTTGCCATTTGAGTTAGTGTATTTTTTTAAGGTGTTATTTTCTTCAGTCAGGTTGTTGACTTGCTTTTCATGATTTTCTTGCATCATTGTCATTTCTCTTCCCAATTTTTCTTCCACTTCTCTTACTTGATTTTCAAAATCCTTCTTGAGCTCCTCCATGGCCTGTAAGCAGTTCATATTTTTCTTAGAAGCTTTTGGTGCAGGAGTTCTGACTTCATTGTCTTTCTCCCATTCCATGCTTTGATCCTTTTTGTCCCCAAAAAAGGAATCTAAGATTTGACTGCTGTGCTTGCTTTGCTTCCTTTGCTTTCTCATGTTGCCACTCAATTACTTCCCTTTTGAGCTTTTTGCCACAGTAGAACTCTTCTTCCAGAGAGGAGAGTTTTGAGCAAGTTGCTGCAGTTTTTGCAGCTGCCAGAGCTATTAGTTGAGTGCCCTCTCTGAAACCCCACCAGCTCTGGCACTTAGTCACACACCCCTGGACCTCTACCTAAGACAGTGATCCAGATCCAAGCAGGTTAAAGCAAGAGTAATTACCCTTTGAATGATTGCTTTTCCCGCTATGGTCTGTAGGCCAGGAGCTCTGAAGTAGCCACATGGAGGTGGAGGCAGGGCCACGAGCCTCTATCACTTCTCAATCCAGGGGGCAGGGGCTGGACCCACTCCTCCTTCCCTCCCACTTCCAACTGAGTTCCACACCAACCATTTACTTTGTCTTTAGTGTTTTTGGGTTGATAATTCCAAACCACCACAGCTGCTGGTGATCCACTCTCCCAAGGTCCGCTTCAGCCAAGCTGCCCTGCAGGCCTACATGGGGCTGGGCTCAGCTCCCAGCACACTGTGATGGACCCTTCTTGTAGGCCTGCAGGGCTGCCTTCAGTGGGAGATTTGTTTCTCTCTGTCACTTTGTGGGTTCTGTAGCCTAAAGTTTATTTAGAGTAATATTTTATAGGTATTTGAGGTGGTTATGGGGGGAGCTCATGGAGTTTTTCTGCTTCTATGCCACCATCTTGGCTCTGCTATTTCTGTGTTGTTGTTTTTTTTTTAAAGCAATTGGGGTTACGTAACTTGCTCAAGGTTACATGGCCAGTTTTTTTGTGTGTGTGTTGGTGTTGAGTATTTGAGGCAGGAACTGATCCTGGGTCCTCCCGACTCCAGGGCCAGAGCTCTTACTCACTGAGCCACCCCTATTTCTGTGTTTTTTAAATAGCGTTTTACTTTGCTGAAGTTATTAATTACTTAAATTTTTTTTAGTAGAATCTCTAAGGTTCTCTAAGTAGAACATCATATTTGTGAAAATCAGTAATTTTGTTTCCTATTTCTTTATGCTTACCTAATTGCTACAGCTAGTATTTCTAGAACTATGTGAAATAAAAGTGGTAATAATGGGAAATCTTGCTTTACTCTGGATCTTACTGGAAAGATATCTAATATTTCTCTATGAATGATGATGTTAGATTTTAGTGTCAGGTAGATACTCTTTTTTTTATAGATTAAGTAAAGGTCTCTTTACTTCAGTGATCTCTGTGTTTTAAATAGAATTTGGTGTTGCATTCTGTCAGAAGTCTTTTTCTGCATCTCTTAAAAATCGTGATTTTAAAATTATCTTAGTTATTAATATGATTTATTTTACATAGTTTTACATATTTTACATAGTTTTACATATTTACATAATTCTAATATTGAAGTGATTCTGCATTTATAGTATAAATCCAACCTGGTCATGGTGTATGATCTTTTAAAATATATCACTGTAACTTCTTTGCTAATATTTTATTTGATATTATGACAGCTATATTCATTAGAAATATTTTCTAATTTTCTTTTCTCTCTTTTCTCTCCCTGGTTTAGATATCTATTAAATATTTGGTAGAGCTCTTCTTTATCTATTTTTGCAAACAGTTTATGTAATTGGAATTAATTGTTCTTTGAATGTGTAACAGAATTCACTTGTAAATCCATCTGGTGCTTTTTTTTCTTTGAGAGTTCATTTGTAGTTTGTTTAATTTCTTTTTCAGAGACTGGGTTATTTAAATTATCTTTTTCTTATTCCATTAATCTGGATGTTATGTTTCTGTAAATTTTTATAAATATTCAGCAATTTCAATTAAATTATCAACTTTGCTGACATATACTTAGGCATCATGATTTTCAGGTATTGCCTTCATTTTTTCTTCATTTAATTTGAATTCTACTTTTAATCTTTGATATTTCCAATTTGCTTTTCTTCTTTCTTTTAAAAATCAGGTAAGTTTATAATATTAGCTCTCCCCCCGAAAAAATGCCAGCTTTAGTTTATCAGCTCATTTCTTTCCTTTAAATTTAAAAATCTCTTTGATTTTCAAAATTTCTGTTTTTTGTACTTAATTTTAAAATATTATTGCTTTTCTAGGTTTTTTTAAATTAAATGACCAATTATTTATCTGTCATTTTACTCTTTTGTTGAAGAAAATATTTAGAAACATGTTTTTCTTTAAGGAAAAACTTAGGGAACTTAGCCAACTACTTTGGCTATATCCTAAAAATTTTGGTGTGTTGCTCATTGTTACAATTTTCTTTGATGAAACTATCTGTTGTTTCTGTGATAATAATAGCTGCTGTTTATGTTGTGCTTGAAGGCTTACAAAGTGATTGACAAACAATAATTATCTCATTTGACTCTCATAATAATCCTGTGAGATAGGTGCTGTTATTATACTCATTTTACAAATGAGGAAAATAAGACTGAGAGATTAAGCATCTTGTCAGGTTCATGCAACCAGAAAAGGACTGAGGCAGTATTTGGATCTTTATTTATTAAGTGCCTACAAGGTGCCTTTTTGTTTAGTCCTGGACTGCATGAAGATCTCTTATTTTTTTTCTCTTTAGATTTCTGGATCATAACTGGAGTGCATGAGAGGGAATTAGGATCATCTATGAAACATTTTACCATCTTAACCGGTTCTCCATCAAAAAGTTCTTAATAAATGCTTGTAGAGTTGAATTGAATTACCTTAAAATTATAATAAAAATCATCAATTCTAGACCCCCCCCCCCTCTTCCAGAAGAAGAAGCCAGGAAGTGCTGATGATTTAGGGTAGTAGAGGGAAGAACCCACTTAGAGAGAAGTATTGTACAAATTAGGATCTGATAGAAGAAAAACCCACATTTATGATGCGTCAAGCCAAAATTAATTGAAAATACAAAACCCAAGGGGGAGGAAGTAAAAAGTGTAAACATATAAGGCAGAATCTCAAACTGAGGATTTTCACAGGGTTTTCAGGGAGAACATACGGCAAAAGGGAATGGTGAAACATACTCCATTTGATCAATTTGTCCTTTCTTCTCCTTCCTCCAATGAGTTGGGGTGGCTGTGGGGTCAGACGTAGATGTTGTCATATCTGGTCAAAAGAAGTGTTGGGTTTCATCACAGGTGTTAGAATGATGCCTCACTTTTGTATAGTGCTTTATAGTTTACAAGGTGCTTTATACATATACACAATTTGTTTTTAATTCAAGTTATACCTGAATAGGAATTTGGTTTTCATAGCAACTTGCTTAAGTAGTTAGGGCAGGTATCATTATTCCATTTTAAAAAACCTCTCCCTAACACAAGACATTTTGGAGTTAGAATTTATCATTCTTGGACAAAATCCCACAGTCATGTTAAGCAAGTATCTTCTGGAACTCTCACTTTATTAAATGTAAAACCAATAATAAATTAGATGGTTTGCCTTAATAATAATTTATTTTTTCAGAAAGTGGGGCAGGTAATGAAGGCAACTACTATTTTGTACCCAATTTTAATTTGTAAAGATGAATCAGTTGCAGAAATAATAATAATGAGATCCTTGGAAGGAAGTAATCATGATATGATAGATTAAATAGGGAAATAGGCACATACATTCTGGTGCTCACCTAGGTTTTAGAAGAAGTTTCCAAAGAATTCTGAGAAAGGATAAGTAGGAACTCATGGCTTAAGATTCTACAGGTGAAATTGACTCGAAAGGATGTTATGCTCATAAGGACAAAAATTTGACACAAACAAAACTGGCAAAATAAAACACAAATGAATCTGGTGAGAATAAAAAGGGAAATCTTTTTAAAAATGATATGTGGATGTATGAAAAATTTAGAACAGCTTAAACTTTATATGCATCCATCCATATATATATATATATATATATATATATATATGTGTATGTATTAGGAGTTAGCCTACAAAATGGAGGATGCCACTTTTCTCAGTAGGAAGAATGTAGCAAACAACAGCTCAGAATAAACAGAAGCTAACAATGACTGATAAAGACAACAATGAAATTTATTTATTTCTTTAGCTATGTTCATTGTAGGAAGAAGACCAAAGGAGGGATGACTGCTGCTGAGTGGATGAGATAACATAGTATGATAGAGAGATAGAACTTTTCAAATCCTTTTTTAGCTTTTTCTTTTTTCCTACTATAGACTGTGAAGGATAGAACAGAAAGTTGAAACCTTAGCTAAACAAGGAAGTGCTAATGGAGCACCTAGCTGCTCTTAGTGAGTTCAAGCTACAAGGACTAGAAGAAGTGTGTTCTGGGGTTCTGAAAGATTGGGAATGTAATTTCTGAGCTTCTCCCAGTGATACATGAAATTAAGATTGCTGATAGTTTTACAATTCTTTTTTTTTTTTTTTTTGGAGGGCAATTGGGATTAAGTAACTTGCCCAAGGTTACACGGCTAGTTTTTTTTGTGTGAGTGTTGTGTCTGAGGCAGGAACTGAACTTGGGTCCTGCTGACTTCACTCACTGCGCCACCTAGCCGCCCTATTTTTACAATTCTTTAAGATTTACAGAGAGCTTTACATATTGTACCTATTTGATCTGAATAGGATCTGGGATTTTTAGTGAATTGAAAACAGTATCAGTCAATAGAGTTTTAGCCAATATGACCTTAGGCTATGTTAATTGTGTTTAGGTCTAGGGAATGGTGGTTGTCCTCCTGTACTCTCCTTTTTTTGGTCTAGATCTAGAGTATTGTTTCTTGAAACAGGGGTGTGCTAGAGCCAGCTCATACTGAGAATTGATAGTTAAAATTTCAATGTGATATTTTGTACCTCAGAAATCAGCAATAACTACAAATCAGGGCTTGATTTATTTTTGTGTTGATTATCTAGATTGAAGAAAGTGATGGAGAAAATGTTAACAATATAGATTAAGCTTAGATTTAAATATTTAAAAGTGTGTTATGCGTACATCCCCCTCCCCCAGCCAGTCCTTAAACATTTATCACTATACCACTACTTGACATTTTAATTGGTTAAAGAGTGCATAGCCGAGAGTAAAATCAATGGTTAATGACTACTTGCTGAATATGTTGTAGAGGTGTTTCTTATCTAAGTATGGGTTGAAATGGATAGCCTCTGGCATCCATTTTTACTCTGAGGTTGGCTATGATATTCCTAACACCTAGCACAGTACCTTGCTAGTACTTTCTAAGCTCCTAGTAATAGCAGTAATAATAATGATGATGATAATCATCATAATAGCTAGCATTTATATCATATGTGTATATGTATAGACATGTATATATACATGCATACACCTATAAACACACACATATGTGTATATATACATATATATGCATAGATAGGCAAATCAAGGTTTGCAAAGTGCTTTATAAATATTCTCTCATTCAGCCCTCACAACAGCAAGGGTTCTGCATGAGGTCTCTACACACAGAAAGAAGGATTTCTAGAACAGGGAATGTGAATTAAACCTTATTGCACATATTTCTTACATGTGGTCCTCACTTCTATTATGGTCTGAGTTTAAGCTTAGTACTCCCTTAGATGCTGTGTGTACTTGTGGGAAGGAGTGAACCAGGTTCTTAAGAGAAGGTTTTGGATTTACCATGTTATCTGAGAGTAGTTAATAGTTTCCCTCTGGGGACCCAATCTACCAGTTTGAACAGAAGTTGGGAAATGTTGCTATTATTTCCTCCTCTTCCTCCTCCTTCTTCTTCTTACTCTTCCTCTTTCTTCTCTTTTTCTCCTTCCCCTTCTTCTCCTCCTCCTCTTTCTCCTCCTCCTCCTTCTTCTTCCAATTTACTTTTTTGCCCTTGGAAATTTTTCATTTTTTATTTTTTGAAATATAGTTCTGAAAAAAACCAGGTTTTAGAAAAGCTCATAGTAACCCAAAACATTCTGGCTTTCATTGAATGGCCAGTCAAAGCCCCAGCCCAAGCCTCTGTGACTCATTGTTTAGATTTTAATAGTTTAGAATGAATTTTCTATTCTGATCAGAGACTCTAAGGGTCTTCCTCTCCCAGATTGATAGTTTTGTGACGATGAATTGGGCTATCTTTTGTCTCAGTTCTTACCTAGCCCTTAGTCATTGAATGTGTGTGGTCTCAGACAAGCTGAGACCCAGGAAAGACCTCAATTTAGAAAGGCCAAGGTCACTCACTGCATCCTGGGCCAATGCCAGTCATCTTAATCTTTGTCTTGCCACTGGATTCCAATGACACTGGAGGAGATAGTGAGGCTGACAGCTTTGCCTCACTCAAATCCAATTCACTTGCAAATCAAGACATCACTGTCATGATGGCATAGGTCCTCATCAAAAATGAAGGATGGACAACAACAATGTCATAAGACTAGAGAGAAGCAAATGCATCAATATTTTTAAAAAGGAGTCTTTAAGCTATTGCTTAGTGAGCTTGACTTCTATTTCTGGCAGAATTCTAGAATATATTATTGAAGTGATTGCATGTGAGCACTTAAAAAGGAAGCAGTGATCACTATGAGCAACATGTGTTCATCAAGTACTTATGTAAATCCATCACTTGGATGAAGGCACAGATAGAATGTTTATCCCATTTTTTGGATGATTTGAAGCTGGGAGGGATAGCCAATATGACGGATGGCAGAATTGGGATACAAAAGACTCCATAGTCTATAATGATTTAATTCAATAGGCATAAACATAATTCCCTGAACTTGGATTCAGAAAAGCAAATGTACAATTAAAGGATGAGAGACATGACCAGACCACACTTTATAAGCAAAGAACTTGTGGGGGTGGGTGGGTGTTAGTGGATTGAAAGCTCAATATGAGTCAACAGTGATACCCAAACAAAGAATGTGTTATTAAGCTACATTAAGGGAAATACAGGGTCAAGAATAAATGACATTATAGTCTTTTTTGGATTCTGTCCTAGGCAGAATGCATCTGGAGGATTATGTTCAGTCCTTGGCATCACATTTTAGGAAAGATAAGCTGGAGAATGCTCAGAGGAGGGTAACTATGACAATCACCATGCCATAAAATATCTAATCTGAAAAAGAAAGGTTAACAGAAAATTGAAACCTTAGATAAGAAAGGGATGCTAATGGAGCACCTAGCTATTCTTAGTGAATTCAAGCAATAAGGACTAGAAGAAGTGTATTCTGGGATTCTGAAGGAATTTGAGAATGATAGTATCTTCAAGTATTTTAAGAGTTGTCATGTATATCAAAGAGGGATTACTCCTACTACTGTTGCTGCTACTGCTATTTCTACTGCTACTATTATTACTGCTGCTACTACTACTTCTGCTGCTGCAACTGCTGCTGCTGCTACTGCTGCTACTACTACTACTGCTACTGCTACTGCTGTTTCTACTACTACTGTTACTACTACTTCTTTTACTATTGCTACTGATACTCCTACTATTCCTACTCTTACTTATCCTCATGGGGCAGACCTTGGATCTATGGGTGGAATTTTCAGAGAGGCAGATACTGACTTAAAGAAAAACTTCCTAACAACTTCCCAACAATTATAGGGACTAAGTGTAAAGGTAGTAACCTTTGGAAGTAGTGAGTTCCCTTTCTCTAGACAGGTCTTCAAGAAAAGACTACAGACCATTTCTTAGGTCTGTAGACCTATTCACTGAAGGAATTCCTGCTCATGTACAAATTGGATTTGACAATCTCTAGGTTTCTTGGATAGCACTCTCTCTGGGGACATCCCTCCAACTTGCACTCACACCTGTAGTTTGAGGTCCCTAGAGGGCTTGGTGGCTGCTATCTTTCTCATGATTCTAGGAAGGAATAACCTTGAGGTGTTACGCGTCTAATACTCTAGCTCAATAATGTCCCATTAACAATCAGCCAATAAACTCAATTGACTCTTAGAAAAGTTATTTACACAAAAGGCATAACAAATACACTTCCTGTGTGCCTCCCCTCCCAAATCTGAGGTTCTTTCCTAACAAAATGCACACAATGGCTATGGGAAGAGTGGGTTCAAACTTAAAGCACAATGACAGTGGGGCACACATGTTGCAACATGTAGCAAAGGGTAACAAGTGCCTAAAAGTCCTTTTCTTAGAATTTTCATGCATCTCCCCTTAGTTTGGGTTTACAAGATTGACTTTCTTCTTGGGTCCACAATTGGCACTTTTCTCTGCCATGAGTTTGAACCTACTGCCATCCTATCTTTCTGTCTTGTGTATGGATCTCATGATACAGTTACTTCCGCTTCCATTGGCTCCTACCACTCTAGATGGCAGTGCTACCATTGGCAGACTTCTGAAACTTACAAGGTCTCTGCCTGAAAAATTTTATATTGGGACACTTGTTTGCATAAGGTTAGGAAAGTAAAAACGCAAAAAACCAGAGGCAGATATGTGCATGGCAGTTGGATGGGAAATAGGGCAGTTGCCCTTCCCCCAACTGGGAAGGGAGCTCACAGTACTCTATCCTCACTCATAGCTGCAAAGAAAAAGAGAGGGTGGGGTCCCCCTTTCCGTATATACACTAATTTCTGTCCCCTGAGTCACCAGTTCTTCTGGCTTAGAAGTCAATTATAGGATTTTTTGTCAATTCACAGTACAGGTCCCTGAGTCATACATGACTAGAAGTAATCTCTGTAAGCCATATGTGGTAGATTGAAGCCAGGCAGGAAATATCTGGGCACGCTAGGTATAACCCACCAGGAAGGGTAAATCCAAGCATGCCCTATGTCTGTTACATTATGATTTTATCATACTTACAACCTGTTTGTTGGCCTCTGAGCATATTTATGAATAAATATATTTGCAGGTAGTTGGGAAATGCAGAAAAGAAAAATTTTAAGAGTTTAATGAAGTTTTTTCTCATCTGAGAGAGTGTTTAATTGAGAGTGTCTTAACATTGTTATTAGAAACACGAGGGTTCAAATCCAGCCTTGGGGCTTTTGTAACCATTTGACCTAGGCTCTCAGAGCCTTAATTTCTTCATCTGTAAAATGGGGATAATGATAGCATCTTTTTCACAAGGTTGTGAGAATCAAATAAGGTCTCTATATAGTAAGATTGTGTGTGTGTGTGTGTGTGTGTGTGTGTGTTTTACTCACTTTGCAAGGCTTAAAGCTAAATGTCAGCTATTGTTATCTATATAGGAATTTTGATGGATCCTTATATCCATTTTTGAGTACTAAGAAAGGCTTTTTGGTTTCCAGTGAAACCGACAATTTTATGCAATCCAGAGAAAGCAAGCATGAAACCAGCTTCCCTTTAGTGTTCATTGAGAATTACATTTAAAAAAAAATTTGCATTATACCTGAAATTAAGGCTAGTAATTGCTCAAAATCAATAGTGCTTGGGAAACCACAGGAAGGACACTTCTAAGAAGTGGTCAGTTGTAGAAGTTAAAATATTTTGCTGATATTTCCATCCTTTTAACTTATGCTCCTCTGCTATCAGAGTCAATCCAGGTATTAGAACCCAGTTGTGTGCAGGTCTTTCAAGATTTTGAGGTCAGAGGCTACAAGAACCATCTAGGACTTCAAAAGTTAACTATGGCTGAAAAGTTACCATGTCTCTCCATTATGTCTGGGACATCCTCATCTTGAACCACCTCTTATTGATTCTGAACTATATGATTCCAGACTTCCTTTCCTATCTTTCTCTCCCAGCTTTGTAAACTTTGGACCCTACTACTTCTTTCTTCCTTGGCTTTGGATCTTCCTTTGGCTCTCAGATTCTGCTTGTTCTCCTGCCTCAGTTGTCCCTGGTAATTATCTCCCCAAGATGCAGCGTGTTGTGAGTCTGTCTGCCTTTGGGTCAAAATGACCTCAATTTTCTTACATATGCTGGCTTTGTTACCCAGGATGAGCCAATTAGCCATTCAGTGTCCTAGGGAATTTTCTTAAGACTAAATATCTCAGTGTAGATATTGATTCTGAGGGAGTTTCCTCACTAGGAGTTCCCTAGACCAGTGAAATCACAGTTCTTGTGTGTTCCCCCTCCAAAAAAAATCTCCCTACCCATACCAAACCTCCCAAAGATGACTTATCACTATAGTCTCCAGCTTATGACTTTCAGAGCTCTGTCCTTGATGATCATTCCCTAATGGTTTCTCATTACCCTGGTTAACCTATTAAGGCCCATTTTCCTTTGGAGATATGCCATAATCTGAATTGAATCATCAGGTCACTTGACTCTTTGTATCATGAACCACGTAGAATATCTGACTCCTTAGAAGTCTTGAGCACTAAAGGCCATCTTCATGTCCAGCTGGTAGGGAAGGAAGGGACTGGTGGCTGTGCTCATTCTTGCTCTTCTTCTCATCATGGCCCTGCTACTGTAGACAAAGTGAGGAGAACACAGAGTTGTAGGGCAGTGTTCAAGAAAAAGAGTATAGATGACCTTTGTCTTCTAAGAAGCACTGTACTTTGGGTAGTAGAGAGTACAGAAATTGGAATTAGGAGGATCTAGGTTCAGGTCATTATCCTCTAACACTTACTTCCTGTGGGATCATGGACAAATCTCTTAACTTTTCTGAGACTTAGTTTTCTCATTTGTAAAATCAGGCTAACACCCGCAGTGCCTACCTCACAGGGCTGTGGGTGAGGCATATGAAAAGCACTATATGCATATCTGCTATTATTGTTTTAATACTAGCATAATGTATGTTTCTTGAGGTCAAGGATTATTTCATTTTTTTTTGTCTTTGCATCACCATTGCCTAGCACAGTGCCTGATGCATAGGAGATGCTTAATATTCATAGACTCATAGACTTGGAGTGTATGGGGCCTTCAGGGGCCATCACCCTAATTTTTAAGTTAAACTGAAGTGGAGGAATGATGTGATCTCTCCAGATTTGTACAGGTCTTCAGGACAAAGTCTGGTTTTCAACCCAAGCCCTCTTACTCTAGTCCTGGCATTCTTTCCACTGCATCCCACTCTTGAATTGACTTAAATTATGGTAGTCCCCACCCATTTGTATGGGGACTACCTTCAGTTATGGAAGCCAAAGAGTTAACAAGTAGGAGAAATACCAGAAACCAGAAGCAAGGAAAAATCAGCTGACCCAACCTCAAGGCTCTTTATAATTTTGGAATATAACCTTGGTTAGTATAGTTCATCTTTAGAATTGTTTTGTCCCATTATTATTTTCTCAATTATTTGTCTCAGTAAATACAGGTAGTAATGAAAGCTGAGACATAAACAAGACTAAATGGACATCAGCAAGAGGGGGGCTATTCCCCAGAAACCCACAGGAATGCCAAGGTCGGGGAACTGCTCAAGACAACCTGAGGACACGTGGTGCACAAGCGCTACAAGACAGTTGCCAGGATGACAGGATTCAGTCCCCAAAGCTTGGGCTGTGTACATGCAGACCTGTACTTAATACTATAAGTATAATAAGAATGAATAACAAAGGCACCAGGACATCAGAGATCCCCCTGTGAGTGGCATTTGAGGGAGGAAAGATTCTTGACAGTTTCACAGTGATTAGAGGAGGCAGAAAATGTGCTTTAGTGGACATAAAGTCCTGTATTTATGAGAGAAATTGGAATTTAGATTATACTGTGTTCTTCCCCATAGCTGACAGCTAGAACTCTGCAGTCTAGTAAAATGGTTTGATGGGTTCAGGTCTACTCTAGTTACTCCTGACCTTGCGAAAGCATTATGGTAGGGTTGGGGCAACACTCAGTAACATCCTAGATGGTGGCTGATGTTAACAACATTTATTTAATATTTACTATATATCCAGCAATATGCTATGCATTCAAACTCCCTGAGGGCAGGAGCCACATCCTGTACTTCTATCCTCTCAGGGACATGTTCAGCATATTCTTAACTATTTTAAGAATCTGTGACTTTGTGTGAGTCCTTCCTCCACCCCCACAGATCACTCCAACAAATTCAGTAATAATAGAGAACATTTATATGCTTTTAAGTTTGGCAAAACACTTTGCATGTTATTTCATTTGATCCTCATGGTAGCCTGGTGGAATAGGTGCTATTGTTATCCCTGTTTTATAGGTGAGGAAACTGAGGCTGAAATGGGTTAAGTCTACAAGTATTTATGTGCCAGGCATTGTGATAAGTGCTGAGGATATAAAGAAAGGGAAAAATCAGTCTTTGGCCTCCAGGAATTTAATTTACAGCCTAATGGGGGAGACAGAGTGCAAACAACTATTCACCAACAAGATATATATATATATATATATATATATATATATATATGTATATAAGGGGCAGCCAGGTAGCACAGCAAGTAAGAGCACCGGCTCCAGTGTTGAGAAGACCTGGAGATCGAATCCCGGGCTCAGACGCTTAGCACCCACCCAGAAACACCTGGCCGTGTAACCTTGAGCAAGTTACTTAACTCCAATTGCTTAAAAAAAAAAAAGATATATATATATATATAGGATAATTTGGAGATAATGTCAGAGGGAAGGCACTAAGATTAAGGAGGACTGGTAAAGGCTGTTTGTAGAAGATGGGACTTTGGCTCAGACTTGAAGGAAGCCAGGAAAATCCGGAGAGAAGGAGAGAGAGAGTACTAGATGTGGGGAATGGCCAGTGAAAAATGCCTATTGTTAGGAGATGGAGTGTCTTGTTCAAGGAAGAGCAAGAAAGCCAGTGTTACTGGATCACAGAATATTTAGAAGAGAATATGATGTAAGAAGAGAGGAAAGGTGCGAAAGTTTACCTCTAGGAAGTATCTGAGGCAGGATTCAAATTCATGTCTCCTTGACTCCAAGTCCAACACTCTATCCACTGCCCAACCTATTGCCACCAGAAGATCATCTTTGGAAATTGCTATGGTCAAAAAATTTATACCCTGCAGCCAATGTGGCCCAGCTAGGCTGGTCCTTAGGCAGCCAGCCTCCTATCATGCTTGTACACTAAGCCTTCCCAACCTGGTAAGACTTGTGCTTCACCAGCATAGCCTGCAAGAGTCCAGGGTCACCCCCACACCAAGATGAGTCATCAGAATAGAGCTCTAGTCACGGTGCTTCAAATGCTTCTGGACATGAAAGCCTGAATTTTCAGGAATGTGGGAGCCCCAGATTCTTAACACCACCCAGGATGACATACATTGCTGGAATAGGAAATATGTTTATGTATAATGCCCAAATCTGTCCCTTGCTTCTAAAAAACAAAGGATTATTATAAACACTAATTACCCATATTGAAACAGCCAACCAGCTAGATTGTGTTTCCCAAATTAACATACCCCCAAACTAGCATTCATGCATTTAGAAGAGCAGGCTTGGAAAATCTCAGCTTGATTGTCATGTCATTTTCTAGAGATAAAAAGAACCTAAATATAGCACTTTCTAATATACACCGCTGGAGACAGTGCTTCCCGTCTGAGGTTCTCCAAGTGCTTCAGAAACAGCATCTCATTAAACCTCTCATAGTCATTGTGATTGGGTGGGTCACTGAATACATTTGGATCTGCAAGGTTGTTTCCTGCCAGGAAGTAGCTAGTCTGTTACCTGTCTTGGAAGCATCACGTATAGGAGGAATTATCCAGATGGTGCTAGTGCTATGACACTCTAACCTGGGTAGATGACATTGGGAGTATTCTTTTCTGTTCTTGCCACATTTTAGGAAAGACATACACAAGTCGGAATATGTGCTAAGAAGGGAACTTTGACCAAAGACCAGATAATATAAGGATCAGTTGAAAATGTTTAAGATGTTTAATCAGAAGAAGAAAACAATTGACATAGGGTGGGGAGGGGAATGGTAGCAGTCTTTAATTACTTCAAGGGTTGCCTTATGAAAAGGAGGTTAAATTTGTTCTGCTTGGTCCCAGAGGGACTGAATTTGCAAGAGTAATAGATGTAAGCTTAATTAAAGCTTACAGTGAGAGTTGTCCAAAAGTGGGATGGGCTCCTTCACTGGAGGTCTTTAAAAGCAGAGGCTGATAACTTCTTGTCAGAGATTGTAGGGAGCCATTCTTGGGTAAATGTAGGTTGGACTCAGTGGTCTCTGTTGTCCTTTCCAGCTCCTCAGAGATTCTGTGCCTTTTGGGAGGTATTCCTTGTAGATTTGACCTATTCAGAGATGGAAGCCATCAAGAGGCAGCATGAAGTAGTGGATAGAGATGTGGCCTCAAATTCAAGAAGATGTGGGTTCAAGGGTTGCCTCTGATCCATACCTTGGACAAATCGCTTACCCTCACAGTGACCATACCATGGCAACTATTTAAGACCATAAAATATTAAAATATCAGAACAGCTGCCAGTCTGCCTTGGTAGAGGTAGATTTCTTACTGGAAGTTCTCTATGTGAATGAAATCACAGATTTAGAGGCTTCCCCCAAAAGAAATGGAAATATCATACTTATATAAACATTTTTATATAATATTGCCATCCTGAGAAATCTCTAACTACCTCTTTGTATAGCTATGGAAAGCAAGGTAAAGTGATGATAATGAATGAGTAGCTGATTCAGCAATTGTGTTAACAGTAATTGTGTGGACTTAGAAGATATGAGTTCAAATCTTGCCTCTGACAATTACCTATATGACATTGTATGAGTCATTTTAATCTCCCTGGTCCTCAGTTTCCCCCATGTTAGCAATATTGAGAGAAAAAGGAAAATCATAGAAAGGAAAAGGACCTCTGTTTTAGGTGGATGGACTAATGCTAACCAACAAATGAGAGAAGGCAGAGCTACTCAATTTTTATTTTGCTACTGTTTTCTCTGCCAAGAAGAATGAAACTGGGAAGGACAATATCAAAATGAGTCACAGGAAATTGATATGCAAAGGAAGTAAGGAGATAGTAAAAAAGTACCCACCTGACCTTTATGACTTCAAATCCCCTGGGTCAGATGAACTCTATCCTCTGGTACTGAAAGAAATGACAGATAAGATTGCTGAGCCTCTGTTGGTTATAATTGAGTGGTGGTGGAAAACGATAGAGATCTGAAAAGGCAAAGATATTGGGCCAAATTTTTTAAAATTGAAGAGAACAGAGACAGTGAACTTGACTGTAGTCCTTGAGAAAAATCTAAAATAAATCTTTTGAGAGACAGTTGGCTGATATCTAAAAAGAAAAGCAACGATCACAGAGAATCATCATGGCCTCATCAAGAACAGGTCATAACAGACTAAACTTATATCCCTTTTTGACAGAATTACTAAATTCCTAGATGAAAGAAATATGGATATAGTTTACTTGAATCTTAGTAAAGCTTTGATAAAGTATCTCATATCTCATAGAAGCACCTGGTGGTGAAGTAGAGAGAGTACTGGGTCTGGAATCAGGAAGACCTGAGTTCAAATCTAGCATTGGACACTTACTAGCTGTGTTACTCTGAATGAGTCACTTAACCTCTGTTTATCTCAGTTTCCTCAACTGTAAAATGGGGATAATAATGATAATTATATGACAGGGTTGTTATGAGGATCAAATAAAATATTTATAAAAAGCACTTAGCATAGTTCCTAGCACATCAATAGGCACTATATAAATTCTTATTATCCTTCCTTATTTTCCCTCACCTCATACTATTTTTGTGGAGAAGATGGAGAGATTCAGAGCACATGGATTTAGCACTGGTTAAATGACTGTATTCAAAGAATGGTTATTAAAAGTTCAATGTCAATTTGACTGGAGGTCTCTAGTGTGGGACTCCAGGGATCTGTGCCATTTATCAGTGACTTGGATAAAAGGATTACTGGCACATTCATCAGATTTGCAGATGACACAAAACTGGAATGGCTAGCTAACATGCTGGAGGGCAGAAAGTGAGGATCCAAGAAAATCTTGATAGAACATTGAGCTGAATCTTCTAAGATTAAATTCCATCCAGGTGAATAGAAAGTCTTACACTTGGGGGTAGGAGAAGTAGAGAGAGACAGAGACAGAGAGAGAGGAAAGAAAGAGAAAGGGGAGAGAGACACACAGACAGAGAGACAGAGCAGAGACGTAGGGACAGAGAAAGAAAAGAGAGAGAAAGAGGAAGGGGGCAGGGAGAGGGAGGAGGAAGAGGAAAAGGGACGGGGGTGGGGGGAGAGAGAGAGGGGGAGAGAGGGAGACAGAGAGAGAGAGAGAGAGAGAGAGGGAGAGAGAGGGAGAGAGAGAGAGAGAGAGAGAGAGAGAGAGAGAGAGAGAGAGAGAATATAATAGATTTAGAGCCTAGAAGGGACCTTTTAAGTTCATGTAATCCAATCCCCTCATTTAACTGATGAGAAAACTGAGGCCCAGAGAGAGATGTGACTTCTCTACAGTCACAGGTGGCAGAACAATGGGGTTTGAACTCAGGTCTGTTACATTCTAAAGCCAGCTTTCCTTCTATGGACCTCATGGCTTCCAGAGCTGTTTGAGCTCTGAGAGGTTAGGCCTAGGTACTTATCTCAATATTTTAAGAATCTATGATTTTTATCCATTTCCCTCTAACCAACTTAGATTACAACTCCTCTGTGCCTTGAGAATTGTCTGCACACACCCACCCACCCATCCACCCACACCACTTTCCATTCAATCTGGTAATGAGCCTTTGAATTTAGCTACCAAGTCCTCAGATGGTAAGAGTCTGTTGCTGGGCTTCTACCGGAAAACTCTGCAGCTTGGTAGGGGCTGCCAAAACTTACACCACACTATCTTAATCCTTTGAGAAGCCAAGGTCCCTTCCATGATGAAAGGTAGGACTTTAATCCAGGTGCCTAGAAAACCTCTTGTTTCCTTGAGGAAAAGAGGTCTGAAAAATACTATCTAGCCAGGTGAAGATGATGGGCCTAAGAAGAAAAATCAGGTTTCTATGTTCATTTGGACAAAACTGAGCTCCGTAACTATTTAATTGTGATTGTTTACCTGAATGTTATTGGGACCCTGAGTTTCTTTACAATAAAGTAATATTTAATATAAAGTAATATTCTCTGCAATAAAGTGGTTTCTTGCATCTGACACAGCTGTCTGAGGATATAATTTGGACTTGAGTTTGTGCTCTCAAGAACCAGGTGGAAGAATTTTGATACCAAGACTGCACTTTAAGGAGGAAAACCCTTTTCATAACTTGTGTGCTAACCATGGGAATGACCAATAAAGAACCTTCTGCTGGAGGGTGCCTTAGGACTTTTGTTCTAAAGCTTTTTTTTGTTTTCTTCTGATCATAATCTTTTCTTACTGTTAAATTTTTCTCTTGGGGTAGTATGGCAGCCCCTACTATCTTTCCAATTCCCTGGGATAATTTCAAAAGGGCCTAATCCAGTAACTGGAAAGATGTCCCATGGGAAGACTGAAATGGAAATGCAGCTGGGCACTCTCCGCTTCTCCCCTGGGACTTTTGTCTCATGGCCCTGAGTTGAGATTTCAATTGGAAACTTGAAATGCAACCAAAATAGTTTCATCTGTGTCACCCAATAACACGGCTCAGTAAACCCTTCATTTTCATTCAATAATCCCTCTCTCTTGAAAATCAACTCTGGTACAAAGTGGGACTAATTCAAATGCCACCCATGCGGATGGAGTTGTGTAGCTGACTTTAATATGCAAATAAATGGGACATTTTTAGTCTTTCCAACATGTCAACAAGTTAAGCGTTTCATTCATTTAAAAAATGTAAATAAATGCAGCTGCATCTGGCTACAAGGACAACAAAAGTGGGAAAGTGGTGTGAATCCAAGAGAGAAGATGCTCTAAATGGAGACAGACACCCAGCCTAGAAGATAATTTAAGGAACTTTAATAAATATATTTAGAAAATACTTGCAGCAAAACCTATATATCCAGCTCATCCTCTCTAATCATAGTTAGCTCACTGAATGCATAAGGACACATTTTAAATTTCTTCAAGTAAAGAACTGGCAGTTTACCAAAACCAATTAAATGGTGTAGAGAGGAAATAGCACTCATTAAACAAGCCTCAGTGTTGTTATCCTCCATTCAGGGAGTCCCTGATTTATGAACACTGAGCTTACAAATGGTCCAAACTTCCCAATGACTGCCCCAGTCAGGAATTCCCTTCCTGTCCAGCATGGTTATATAGATCTTCATAGAATTTCAGGGCTATAGGGGACACCAGAGATCTATCCCAACCTTTTCATTTTACAGAGAAAGAAACTAAGGGATGAAGACACTTGTCCATGGCCATACATCAAGTTAGTGGCAGAGCTGGACCTTGAACTAAAGTCCTTTGGATTTGTTTTCTACTCCCAGTCCATTTCATTTCAATTAAATTCAGCAAACATTTATAAAGGACCTAATATGAAAAAAGAGAGGGCAGTGTGGCATCAGGACTAGAGGACAGGTCTCAAAGTAAGGAGGACCTGATTGAAGTCCCACCTCCAATACATCTGGGCTATATGACCCTGAGAAAGTCACAGCCTTTCAGTACTCTGTCTATAAGTTGCAGAGAAAGTAGCTACTTGTAGAGGGTGTTTCTTTGCCTAGGAGTTCCATAAGTGAGTGAAGGTACATCCCTATCCCTATCAGTTCCTATCCTTAGATATAAAACACTATGCTAGACAATTAGTAACAAAAATAGCTAGCATTTACATGGTGCTAAACCTTGGCACATAGTAAGTGCCATGTAAACCTTATTATCATTATCATTGATATTGTTTTTGATGTTGCTATTGTAGTTATCATATATGTATGTATCATATGTAGTTATCATACCTCCATAATCTAACTCCTTCTGTCTTACTCTCTGCCATCCACCATGTAGTCTTCCTTCCATTGATATTGGCCCTCTTGACTGCTCCACAAACAAGACACCCCATGTCTGAGCTCTACAGCTGTCCCCCATGCATGGAATGCTCTTACTCTTCTCTGCTGCTCATTGGCTCCTCTGGCTACCTTTAAGTCCAAAATTACAAGAAGCCTTTTCCAATTCCCTTTAATTCTAGTGCTTTCCCTCTCTTAATTATTTCCCATTTGTCCAGTGTATAGCTTATTTGTACCTCTTTGTTTACTTCTTGGCACCCCCCCACCCTGCTAGATTGTCAGCTCTTTGAGATTGAGCACTGTCTTTTGTTTCTTTTTGTATGTCCAGTGCTTAGCACAGTGCCTGGCACATTGTAGGTGCTTAATAAATGTTTATTGATTGATCATTTTCCATTCTAGTTGAGCCGGTCTCATTGTTCCATGTTTATGCTGTGCTCATCCCCACTGTTGTCTATGTCTTAGTTTATATTATTTCCCTTCACCTGTAATACTGTTCCTTCCCTATTAGGATACATATTCAACTCATTCTTCAAGGCCCAGCTAATGTTCCACTTCCTCAGAGAATCCTTTCCTGACAATCTTTTTGATCTCTCCCTTCTCATATTGCACATATAGGAAATGATTTAACTCTTAATTATATACTCTCCTGAGATGACTCTGATACTTTGACGTGTCAGTAGAGGTACTTACTTCATTGATGGATATCACAGACTATACTTGACTTATATTGTGCTATTCTGGTGAATATTTTTCCACAAATTCTTCATAGAAGATTTACCCAAACCGTTGGTGTCCTTCCTTGTATTCTTTTAATGTCACGAGAGTATTGTGCCTCTTCAGCTGTCCTCCTTCCTAATTCTCACTATGTGGCTGACTCATTTCCTTTTTCAGAGACTCATAATGTCTTTTACATGCTAGTTTGCTTGTACCCAGTATGTATCTTTCCATTGCCTTTTGCGTTACTTGTAATTTTAATTCTGTCAAGATTGTGTGGTTCCATTATTTACAGCTCTGTAGCATCACCAAGAGAATATTTGTATTAAAGATTTAGACTTTTGTTACAGTGAATAGTTGAGGATTATTTAAGGGACTGAGTAACCAAAGGCACACCAGGAAACCAAATGTAACCCAGTTAGATCTCTTACCATGACTCAGTTCCAGGTCATTTATTGTTTTGCTGCAGTGTTATTCCTTGGTCCTAGATGTTCTGATGGGCTAATTTGACAGGCTGTCTGTCCAGCTGCAGCATTATAATCTGAGCAGTGTGTGTTCTTCATCCACCCACCTTCTAGGGTTGTCATGAGGATCAAATAAGATAATTTTTGTGAAGCATTTAGCACAGTGCCTGGCACATAGTTATTATATTATAGCTATTATAGTATTATTGTTATTGTTATTTTCATCATTAACACCATTATTATTATTATTAGTTTTCCCATTGGGGCTGTTTAAATCCATTTCTTGCATTTCTGTGGATTTCACTAAGAAAACTTGGTAATGTTCTGAAGCTCAATTCATTTGTGAATCAGATATACCTTGCCACTGATATAATGTATTTCTTTTGCTTGGACTCTGCACAGGACATTGTGTGTGACACTGATGAACTGTCTTATTGATGAATTGTCTTATTTTGTTTAATAATTATTGAATGGATGTTAATTACTTGGGAATTCCTTGAAAGCAGGGACCATATCTTATCATTTCCCACAGTATCTAGCCTAGGGCTGAGCAAAATTATGCTCAATAGATACTTGCTGATTGATTAATTGACTGATAATTACCTTCATTATGTCAGTGAGTCAACGGAGGCCTGGAAAGAATTGAATTTTGTTTCTGAGATCATAGAGCAAATCAATGACCAAGATAGGACCAGAACACATATTATGACTTCATACCACACGTTTCTAATCTGTGAAGTTGTGGTTAAAGTTATGCTATTTCTCTTCAAGATGATTAAGAATAGCAGTCCAGCAAGAGCCTTTTTTTTTTTTGTACAATTGCAGAGAAATATTTCATCTCCAGGGCAACAATAGAGAAATGGTAATAGCTGATGACGTTCATACACATACAGTACTATTTATTTTTGCAGTACCTTACAGACAAAAATTAGTTCTTTATCCACTCTGTAAATCAAGTAGGTGTTCTGCATCTTTCCCAAATGAGAGAATGGGGTTGGGTGAGGTTAAGTAAAATAACCAAAAATCTCATAGTGAAGTAAACAATGACATCTAAATTAGATTAAAAATACAATCCTTGACAATAATCTTAAACATATAAAACACATCATTATTTTAAAAAAGAGAATGGCACCAGATTACCTCTACTAGGCCTGACCTGGATTCAAGGCAGACTTCTTATTCCCTAGAACAGGTAGAAGAAGAATGAAAAAAAGAGGGAAAAGAAGATAAGAAAAGTCAAAAAGAGAGAAGGACATTCCACTAAGAGGTTTATATAACAAGAGGATAGAAAGAATATTTAGCAAAGATACACCATTGATTTAATTTGGTGTAATTCCCTCTGCCTCTATATGTCAAGCGACATATCGAGCCTGAAGAACCAATGATTCTTTGCACACTAGGTTTTAAAAAATTTTTATTTAGGTGATAGAAAGTTACATCAGTGTTAAAAGTCTTAGTACTCTGGACCAATTAATTTTTTTAGATTAAATTTTATTTCAAGAAACAAAAAATTATTTTCTCTCCCTTCTACTTCCTTTCATTCTATTGAAGAAAAAGGAAGAAGAAAAATGGAATTCTTATAACAGATGTGTACAGTCAAAGATAGTCAAACAAATGTCCTCATTTTCCCATCCAAATAGATGCCTCATTTTGCACCTTGAGTACATCCCATCTCTGTCAGAAGTGGGTACCACTTTTCATCATTAGACATCTGGAATTGTATGGTTGGTCTTTGAATTGATCAGAGTCCTTAGGTCTTTTTGAACTACTCATTTTTACAATGATGTTTATTGTATAAACTTTTTTCCTGATTTTTTGTCAGTTTCTATAAGGCTTCCCATGTTTTTCTGAAATCTTCCCTTTCATCACTTCTTATAGAGCAGTTGTATTCCTGTGCTGTTATTGGTTTAGTCATTCTCCAATTGTATCCCATTAATTTTCAGGTTTTTGTCATCACAAAAGAGTTGCCATAAAGATTTTTGTACATATGTGTCTTTTTCCTCTTTTTTTGATCTCTTTGGTGTACAGGCCTAGTAATGGTGTTGCTGAATCAAAGGTAATACACAGTTTAGTAATTTTGGGGGCCATTGTTCCAAACTGATTTCCAGAAAGGCTGTACCAATTCATACCTCCCTTAACAGTGCATTAATGTACCTCTTTTCTCGGAGCCATTCCAAGATTTGTCATTTTTCTTTTTTGTCATCTTGATCAATTAAATCTTGAGGATAATTTTTATCACTTTTTAGAAAAAAAAACTAGTTTAGTTTATGTGCCAGGGACCTTAGTAAATGTTACTTCTACATCACAAGAACTTAATCATCTTGATATTGCCTTGAACTATCTTTTTTGTTGTTATGTCTGACTCTTTGTGACCCTTTTTTTGGGTTTTCTTGGCAGCGATACTGGAGTGGTTTGCCATTTCCTTCTCCAGCTCATTTTACAAATGAGGAAACTGAGGCAAATAGGGTTAAGTGACTTGCCTAAGATCATACAGCTATTAAGTGTTTGAGGCCAGATTTGAATTCAGGTTTTACTAACCCCAGGCCAGGCATTCTATCACCTACTGCCCCAACTGGTCCTAAAGAGAAAGAATTAGAAAAGAAAGGAACCATCATATAGATGAACAACCTAGTTCTGTCCTTTTCCTGGTACTAGATAGTTGTGCATATCTCTGGAAGAGGTGGGGATAACCAGAAAGGAAAATTGCTTGATTCTTTTAAAAATTCTGAGTTCTTTTCCAAATTATAGGGGGAGGAGCTAAATCTTAGGCTGGCACCAAAAACCAAGTTCCTTGGGGAGAGGAGGCCCATCAGAGGACAGAGTTGTCCTGGCTGTTTATGGAGTTAGGTATAAGTTCTTTGAATTTTTTTCTGTTGGGTTTAATAAAGCCTGCCCTATATTTGATATTTTCTTAGCCTTCCTGCTTACATAGGAACCGAGGGCCTTTTTAGGTGATGACTTAGTACCTAGCACAATGCCTGGCACACAGTAGGTACTTTGTAAATATTTTTCTACTGACTGATAAGAGCAAAATTTCTCAAGGGAAATAGAATTATTATTGAGTAGCATTCACGATGGAACCAACCTGCGTGGGCTGAGTTGCTGTGAGTTACAAGTTATATTCTGTGTTTAAAGCAGGCCATTATATGGGATCACATATAACTGGGTCCTCAAGCTTATCAATCAGCTGAGGAGATGAGAGTAACTCACATGGAACTGTTAGAGAATGACAAGGGCCAAGCTTCATCAGAGTCTAAGTGGTTTGGAAAGAACATTGGGTCTTAAGGTCAGAAGACTTGAGTTCAAATCCTTGCTCCAATGCTGGCTACCAAGGTGGTCCTGGATGATTAATTTGATCATGGTAAGCCTTAGTTTCTTGTCTCTGTAAGGGGTAAAAGACTGGACCTGACATTTCATTGATATAGGGCACTCCTAAGTGAGGAAGCTCTCTTTACTAATAATGATTCACAACTTCTCTGCAATTTATAGTCTTAAGGATGTGCTTAAGGCCCAGAGAGATTAAGTGATTTGCTTAGGCTCATACAGCCCCAATATATGGGTGGGATTTGAATCCAGGCTTTCCCTGTTTAAAGCCATCATTATAACCACTATGCCAGAGCGCCTCTCTCTTCACTTAAAATATTGGAGTAATAATACCTTCTTCACAGGGTTGGTTGAGGTGAGGAAAGCAATTTTAAACCTGAAAGAATTCTATAAATATGAACTATTAGCCATTTTAAGACATTGCTGGTTCTAGGGCATGTTAAAAAGTGTATGAGTTAGTATGCCTGGCAGGCATATGGTTTCTAAACCAGGGGAGTTGTTTCTTAAAGATGCCAAGGAAAGTGTGGACTGCATGGCTCCATCCAAAGGAAGTCCCAGATAAGATACCCTTACCTTAGGATCTATCTGTTCTAGTGTTCTGTTCTGGACTCCACATTCCAATTCTTCCGTTCTCCACTGAAACTTCATTGCGGGCCACATCTTATTTCAACCTGGTTCAAATGTTGGCCCCAACTCCTTCCACTTATCATTGCCATCTACCTCTCTATACCCTCCCCCTTCCTCTATTTCTAGCCCAGTTGGTACCTTGTTACTCCCTACTACCCACTTGCACCCAGTGGGGGGGGCTTGAATGGGTTAAAAGGAGCCAAAGACAAGATTTCAAAGGATTTGTAAAAAAAAAAAAAGAACAAACAAACAAACAACAAAAAAACAAAAACCAAACCCAATGTGTTCAGGTGCAAGGAAATTAAAAACTAAACAAGGCATCTGGGATAGACCAGATGCCAGATATATCGAATAGTCACACTTGAAAAACATGGCATCAAAACAAGGCTTAAAGACAAGTATGGAAAAGTGAAGGACCAGACTTGCCCAGAATTGATTCAGAGCAGAAACTGGGCAGAGGCTAAGGCAGCCATTATTGTGCAGTATCTCACAGAAAGAAGCCCTGCCTTATCTATGAATCCCAGAGAGTCAGTGCCTCTCTGTTCAGCGGAAGTCAAGGTGCTAGACATAACCTAAGGCTGCACCACTGAGAATCTATGCTCTGTATGAGCAAACATACAGAAACAAATATGTATATGTTTATGAATATACACATATTCGTGTGTGAGGGCATTACATTGAATCTTCTCTCTTCCCATTCCCTTCTGGCGATGATTTTTCATCCAGACTTATGCTTGAGTGTCCTTCGTGCACATTGATTATACATGCAATGCCATTTTCCAGGGATCGTGGAAGACTGGCAAGGACATTGGTTTTAAAATCCAAAGATGTGAGTTTGAGTCTCAGCTCTGACATTTACAAGTTGTGTGATTCTAAAAAAGTTGGTTTAGTTTTCTGACCTACTTTGTGAAATGAGGGAAAATAGTTCTTCAACCATCTACTCCATAAAGTTGGTGTGAAAAAAGTACTTTCTAAAGCTTAGTGAAACTCTGTGTAAAATGAGTCATATATATATACACATAAATATATGTAGAGATATAAATAGATAAAAGAGATATAAATACAGATAAGAGAAATAAAAATACATATAAGAGAAAAATATATACATATGAGATATAAATATAAGAAAATATAAATACATACATTTAAGAGATATAAATACATATGAGAGAGAAATAAATATATACATGTAAGAGATATAAATGCATGTGAGAGAAATAAGATATAAATACATATGAGAGAAATATAAATACATACATATAAGAGAGATATAAATACAGATAAGAGAAATATAAATACACTTATAAGAGATATATAAATACAGATAAGATAGAAATAAATACATATAAGAGATAAATGCATACCTATAAGAGAAATATAAATACATATTTGAGAAATATATACACATATGAGAGAGGTATAAATACATATGAGAGAAATATAAATATATACATATGGCAGTGATATAAATACATGTAAGAGAAATAAATATGTACATATGAGAGAAATAGAACTACACATATAGAAGAGATATAAATACATATAAGAGAGAAAGAAATACATATAAAAGAGATATAAATACATACATATAAGAGAGATATAAATACAAATAAGAGGAATATAAATACATATAAGAAAAAATACAGATATAAATATGAGATATAAATACATATAAGAGAAATATACATATGGCAGTGATATAAATACATGTAAGAGAGAAATAAATACATATAAGAGAGACATAAATACATATATATGTAGATATAAAGGAGATGCAAATACATATGTATATAGATGTGTTTAGAATGATAATAGAGAAATATTCTGTTCTTATAGTACTGCTAGCATCTCAGCACGTCCCAAGCCTGAAGTCTGAAGACATCATAGTGTTTAAAGAGCAGATTCCTGCTCAGCTCCTTACTCTTCCTCACTCCACATATCCAATCAGTTGACAAGTCTTATGGATTCTGTCACTGCAGTATTTCTTTCATCTCTTCCTTTCTCCCTCTTCCCAACCATTAACCAAAGTCCAGATCTTCAGTTCCTTTCATATGGACTGCTATAGTAACCTCCTAACTGGCATTTTTACATGAAGTCTCTCCCATTTCTAATCCTTCCTCCATATAGTTCCTAAGGTTATTTTCCTTCAGTACAAGTCTGACCATATAACTTCTATCTCCCCTAAACTCCAGTGGCTCCCTATTGTTAAATATCTGTTTCTTCATTTGGCATTTAAAACTCTTTACCACCTGGTTCTAATCTATTTTCTAGTTTCATTTATGCCTTATTGCCTTTCAGATAGTCTTTAGTCCATTTAGTTTGATTTTTTTTTTTTTTTGCACAAGCTGTTCTATCTCCCATCTCAGTCTCCTTTGCACAGACTCTTTCTCTTGGAATACATTCTCTCTTCACCTCTACCTCTGCCCTAGATTCCTTCCAAGCTTACCTCAAAGACCATTTCTGATATTGAGGGGGGGTGGTCAAGGAGTTCAGGGAGTCCAGAAACCCCAATAACCAGAGTCCCTGGGAAGCAGTCTGGAATGAATTCATGAACTCAAACATTCTCTGGGTCAAGGTGGCAAAGATTTATTGTTATGCTTTATAGCAGGCAAGAGTTCCTAGGGAACCTGCAACCTTGGAGTGTTCAGTTAAAGTTTATATAGGATAAATTATAGTGAAACCTGTGCCAAATATGCTAACTAGGTGAGTCAGGGTGGGATTAGGGAGGAGTTAAGGCGTGGTCAGTTCTTAAAGGAACATGTACTTTCAATATCTACTATGCAGGCATATTGCCCAGAATTCACTGGAAAATAGCCCAAGGGGGAGCTGCATGGAGGTGTGGTTTTAGGCTTGAAACTGTCTTTAAGTCAACCCTGACTGAGAAGTGCCCTGTATGCCACCCATCAATGTTGTGTTTGACAAGATGGATGTTGGGAGTATACTATGTCCCAAGATAAGAGGGATTCAGGATGTATATAATGGGTTAGGGAGTTACTTATAGATAATCTAGTGAAGGATTCATAGGTGCAGCTGGTTATTGCACCAAGGGGAGATAAACATTTGTCTGGGGCTTGATCTTGAATGGTTGCTAGGCAGAGTACTGGCAGGGGGCTAGGGGCAGAGATAATGCTTTGAGGCTAGGGAGATTTGAAGCTAGGGAGAAATGTGATTTTACAAACTGAGGTTCAAGCACAGGCACCCAAGAACCCCATCAGTATGAGGCTTTTTTTGGTTACCCCCTCCCCAAAATCCTAGTACCTCCCTCCAATTTCCTTTATTTTGTATGTACAAAAAAGTATATGTTATCTCCCCCCAAGAACATAAGCTTCTAGAAGATGGGCTGTATTGTTTTTTTCCTTGGTATCTCCAGTACCTAGCACAGAGCCTAGAACATATTAGGTGCATAATAAATGTTGTTGATTGGTAGATGATCTATCTATTATTCCCTTTTCCCAAAGGATCTAAGAAAGTATTTGAGAATTATGATGAGACCCTGTAAGTATAATCTTGTTGTTGAGGTCAGAGCTGGAAGAGCTGGTTCAGATTTGAAAGAATTCACTTAGACCTCTTTAGCCAATGGGAGCTTTACTGATGCAAAAGCAAATGGGCCTGAGATTTAGCAAGGAACTAAACAAAGGTGCTGATATAGGAAAAGGATCAGACTTATATAGACAGAAAGTTACACAGATGGTGATGTAATTTTAAAGTCTGTAATGGGGGTTGGAGATTTAGGGACAGGATGAGGAAGATGGATAACACAAGATAAAAGAGACAAGGGAAATTTTATGACCCAGGAAGGGGGGAGACAAGGAATATTATGGTCTAGGATAAGGAGGAAGTTTTATGGTACTTTAGGGCACCTTCAGACTCAGGAGGGCCTCCCAAGGTACTGAAAAAGCAACCCTTAATATTATTTTTAACCCTTAGGGCACCTTTGTATCTACATCATTGTGACTGCCCTCTGGTCTTGTTTCTCTGTGGGCCAGTGGACATGTTCCAATTTGTAATTCTGGGTCTCCAAACATAAGTTTGTAAATCTTCAGCTGACTCCACTCCCAGAAACAAAGCCTTTTGTAATATCACTGGGAGGACAGGGGCAGATTTCTTTGTGTAAGTACAGTGAACTCTTGCAGAAGCTGCTTTATGTGGCTGGAAAGCAATCTAATCTTTATCTTATCTTCACTGGAAAGCCTTTTGAGAAGCCTGGGGCAAGGGAGACCATAAGCGGGACACAAACTACCCGAGGAGCTCAGGCATGTAGCTGTTCTTTTTTGGAAACAAAGCCCATGTTGATCATAATCCAGAAATAAGACATTCAGCTATTTAATTAGGGTCTTTGAAATAGTAATCTACAGCTGCGGGGCAGTGAACACCTAATAGGACAACTCCAGGAATCATCTGTCAAGGCTTTGTCCCTGCCAGAGGCTGAATAAACACAGACAGAAGCACATTGTAAGGAATTTTAAGACTTCCCAGCAGTTGGGGATATTCTAGCCCCTGGCTCAATTTGACAGATGATAAGGGAAGAACAGTGGTGACAGCCTAACCCTAAAGTTCTTTGGAAGCAATGCATGTATTTTTCAAATACTCTAGTAAATCTCCCTGGGATTATCTCCGGTCACCTGGATCTCTTGTTTTCAAAGAGGCCCAAAATGACATCACTCTGCTAGAATCAAGTTTTAGTGTATCCACTGTGACTGATCAGACCAATACAAGCTTGGAATTCTCTACCACATGTGAACATTTGGGGTAGATTCTCTAAACTTGCACATCTTGCATTTCTTTTGAGCTATTTTAATTCTGCTTTGCTCTTAGACAACACCTTCTCTGATGTATATTGCCACTGGATCCAGATGGCTCTGGAGGAGAAAGTGAGGCTAGTAATGTTGTACAGCCCTCCCTCCCTTTGATCCAATTCATTTGCAAGTCATGATATCACCTCCCTGATGCCATGGTCCTCTTCAAGAATGAAGGACAAACAATAACCTGTGAGTAGTACACTGGGGACTCAACTGACTGGTTCCAGCTGGGCAATGCAGCTCTTCCCTTCCTCCACTCCCTTCCTTTCTCTTGTCCTCTCCCCTCTCCTCCTTCCTCTTCCTCTGTCCATATAAAGTATCATACCCTTACCTGAGGGTGCTCTTGTCAAAGGAGTGTAAATGGCTGAAATCTTGCAAAATATCCTGGGGTTTACAGGCTAAATTTCTTTCTTAAACTCCATGCCTCAAACCCATTTTGGTTTTCATTCATTCTGGTACAAATTAATTGGCCAGCAATAGGTCCCAGACCAAGTCCCAATTAGTGGTCATTGTTTGGGCCCAGACTAGCTCAGAGTAAATGTAAATAGCAATTGTTTCTGTTTTGGCCAGAAACTCCGAGGGTCTTCTTCTCCCAAATTGATTTTTTTTTTGACTAAGTAAAACAGGCCCTTCTTTGTCTCACTTCTTACCTAGCCTCAGTCACTGAATGGATTTTGCCTCAGTCACAGTGAGACCTGGGAAAGACTTTAGCTTAGAAAGACCAAGGTCTCACACTGTATCCCAGGTCAGATATCTGATCTATATCTTTCCACTGGACCCAGATGACTTTGGAGGAGAAAGTGAGGCTGATGACTTTGTACAGCTCTCCCTCACTTAAATCCAATTCACTTGCAAGTCATGGCATCACCTTCCTGATGCCATGGTCTTCTTTGAGAACAAACAACAAGAGTAAATCTCCCTAGAGTGACTAGCCTCATAGTGCGAATATGGTTTGACAAAACATGGCCTGGTAGAATGTCTTGATGGAATTAATGCTGGGGGCTTAGAAAACTGATTGCATGCTAGGTTCCATTTAGGGAGCCTGGGGGCGGGTTCGAGAAAGAGGATATTCAGTGTCCCCTAAGACTAGATATGTACTAATTACAGCTAGTCATATAATAATTACTCATTTACCTATATCATCTCATTTTAGCCCTCAGTAGCCCTATGACAATACTAGTAATATTGTATATATCCTCATTTTACAGATGGGGAAACTTGGGCTTATATGTGTTAAGGGACTTGTCAGTGGTCACAGAGCTAGCAAGTGTAAGAGGCACAATGTGAATCCAGGTTTCCTGATTCCAAGTCTAGCATGCTATCTGCTACACCATATTGCCTCTTGTTGCATTGGTGATGTTATTTGTTCTGTATATGGTCACGTTAGCTCTTCCTGGTTTGTGTGATACAAAATCATACTGAGTTGGGAGAGAGAGACAGGTTCTAGAGACCTGGATTTGCCTGCTAATTAGCAGTGTGACTTTGTAAAAGCCAGTCAACAACTCTGGGACTTGGTTTTCTTATCTGTAAAATGAGGAGGTTGAATGATGTGATTTTTTTCCAGTTTTAGCATTCGGTGCTTCTTTCCCAGTTTTTAGTCATGTCCAACTCTTCATGACTCATTTGGGGTTTTCTTGGCAAAGATACTGGAGTGGTTTTCCATTTCCTTTTCCAGCTCATTCTACAGATGAGGTAAATGAGGCAAATAAGGGTTAAGTGACTTGCCCAGTTCACAAAGCTTGTTAAGTGTCTGAGGCCAAATTTGAACTCAGGAAGATGAGTCTTCCTGACCCCAGGCATAGGTCTCTTATCATCTAGCTGCCCCTGTGGTTCTCTGGTTTCCCTTCCTCCATTCTCTTGATGTTGTATGGCATAGCATATTTCCAAAAATTACTATAAATGTGGTCAGTCTGCAGTGACTCCAAATTCCTATAGTGTTCTTGATCTGTTACTCATTTGGCATTTATTATCTACTGCCTCATATTGACAGTTGACTTTTTTATATTTATGTCTTTTCCTCTCAAATGTTTTGCCCTTTAAGGGCGGGGACTGTGAATATCATTCATCTTGGTATTCTTCGGTGTGTTCTATTGAACATGGCAAGTGCTCACAATGAATGCTTTGGGGTGATGTGTTGACTATAAAGAAAGGCATTTGGCCTGGTTTTCTCTCTTTGTCATCTTTGGTCTAGTCTCCTCATGTCAGCTTCATAATAAAGAGATTATAAAGTCTATTATAAAATCTATGTGATTCCTAGGACCATAGAATCATAGGAGGGGCCCTTGGAAGCCATTTAGTCCAACCTAATAATTTTTCACATAAGGAAGAAAGGGACCTGGCACAGTGGCAAGAATATAGGGCAGAGGTTACCAGCTACAACCAGCCTCCTCCAGGGTAGATAAATGCTTCCCAAAGGCTTATCAAAGCTTAAGGTAATTTGCATGGCCTTGGAGCTAGCTGCCAGGGGTAAGATAGGAGTTGAAAGGAATTTATTCCTTCCAACCTAAATAGCTAGGGACCTGGGAAACCTCCTCTTAAGGGAGGTGAATAGTACTGAAAAAAGGCCTTGACAGTCAGTCACCAGAACAAATCTTTTGTGTATTCAGTATGTAGCACAATTCTCATATAACTCTGGAATTTCTAACTAAGGTTTAGTGTGGGATATTTTTGCTAATTATAGTCATGCAAATATAACTCAGGGTCCTTTCTAGGGTATTCTCTCTTTAAAAATTAAAATGACATTTAAAAAATTATGGATTTAACAAACATCAAAAAGATGAGCTTTTTTCCACATACAAAGTTGAGCACAAAAGAGGATTGCATCTAAGACCTCAAATATCTATTCCATGCTGCTTGTTAAAAAAAATGTATAAGGGTGGGATTGATTTATTTACTCAAACTATCCCATTCCACTTAAAGTAATTGATAAGGTGTCCAATCAATCAATCATAGGCTTTAGACCAAGGGCTAAAAGTACTTAGAATAATGTTTCACAAGAAGGATAAACTGAGGAAACTTAGTCATGGCCCAAGGTTCAGCTATAAAGTAATCAACCTATTTTATAATCAGGGTCATTGGAAAGAAGAACTATTGTGGCTTTCTAGTAAGACCTCTGAGGAAGAACCACAGGTATGGAGCTTCTGGAGAGAGGAAGAGAGTCTTTGACTTTGGCACTGACCAGGTCTCAACCATCCTCCACATCTCTCCCTTTGGAAAGATGAGGACATTGTGAGCTTTGAAGAGTCTGGAGGATTTTGGATTTCTTAGCTTTCCAACAATGTTTTCCCCAGACCAGTTGATGACAGTGTTTGTATGGGAAACCAGTGACAGACAAGGCGTAGATTCCTGGTTCTACAAGGAGATCTCCATAGAAACTACACATTATTAAGGGAACTTCTTGAGAATTCCACAAATGTATTGACTTCCAGCAACCAGAATCTGTGTTATCCCTTTGGCAAATGTGCTTCTAAGCTTGGATCCACTTTCCTCAGACCCTATTTATTTGTGGAAAAATGTGTCATGGACTTTTAGGAGGATGTTTTTGTAACAACAGTTCTTACTATCATTCTTGTAAATACTTCTTTCTAAGAAAAAGGAAAAGGCAAAAATATATGTGCAAAAATATTTATAGCAGCTCTTTTTGTGGTGTCAAAGAATTGGAAACTGAAGGGATGCTCATCAATTGGGGAATGGCTGAACAACTTATGGTATATAAATATGATGGCATACTGCTGTGCTGTAAGAAATAAAAAAGGGGATGGTTTCAGAAAAACCTGGGAAGATTTATATGAACTGATGCAAAGTGAAATGGACAAAACAAGAACAATCTACACAGTAACATCAATATTATAAAGATAATCAACTGTGAAAGACTTCGTCATTCTGATCAGTACAATGATCCACTACAACTCCAAAGGACTCATGATGTAAAATGCTATTCACCTCCAGATAGAGAACTAATAGACTCAGAGAACAGATTGGAGTTAAAAATTCCTTTTCTTTATTTATCTTGCTTTTTTTTCCCCACTGGAACGTGGCTAATGTGGAAATATGTTTTGCATGACTTCAAATATACAATGTGTATTGTGTTTACCGTCTTCTCAATGGGTGGGAGAAGGGACAAATGAAGGGAGAGAATTTTAAACTGAAAATAAATGTAAAATAAAATAAAAAAATACTCCTTTCTAAAAGCTACTTAAAGGTTACTGATGAAGATGACTCTTAATTGATAATATTGGGGAGAATACAACAGTGGTAATGGTTTGATCTGATGGCATTAGTGAATTACCCTCCCCCGACAACCCACAAAGTATACCTAGAATCTTGAGGAGCAGATGTAGTAATGTTCTGGGACCTGAGACTCATCTGTGAGAGTTGGAGATGGGATAAGGATGCTCAGGGCTTATATGGGCTACCACAGTACAGACACACATGCTATATATAACATGACAGATGCATTCCCCAAAAGCACTGTGTTATGCAAAATCACACAATAAAAGCCACAGAGCTTATGGGGGAAATGAGGTTATGGGAACAACACTCAAAAATGTCATCAGTGACGTATTTTAAAAAGATAGGAACCTAATAAGAATGGTAGCATAGTTTTATACATATTACATGGTTAAAAAATACATAAATACGTTAAATAGAGGCCATATCCTTGGACTGGTGCTAGTCTTGTGGGCACAGCTGCAGGATCAAGTCTGAGAGGCCCACAACTCAGAGACTTGGGAGCTATGGGGGAAGGGACTCAGGGTCAGCCCTTCTCTGCTCACAGTTCCTATTGCATTAGAAGATATATAAAAAACATGGCACTTTACCTTGACAAAGACCTACATTTTTCTGGGAGTGGATTCTGGAAGAGTTGCAGGGTGTGAGTTATTATGAAGTGGTATAATTTTTTGCATTTTCATTTTTCTCATGGAAGAAATCTAGTAGAAGCAAACTTGAAATTCGCATTATGTTCACAATGTTCCATAATATATTAATTTCATTGGAACAAATTCTCATTTTTGAAACATATTATAACAGAATTGACTTCATAATAAATTTAGCCTATTCCTTCAAAATCTGTCCCACTATCTATAATTCCTTCTAAACTTCTCTCTGTACTCGTCTGTGCACTTTTAGAAAAATTTAATGGGCTTCATCTTTTTCCCTTCCTTCCTTCCTTCCTTCCTTCCTTCCTTCCTTTCTTTCTTTCTTTCTTTCTTTCTTTCTTTCTTTCTTTCTTTCTT
>NW_027187260.1:1429586-1471129 GCF_028583685.1 Petaurus breviceps papuanus | reverse complement strand
TTCTTTCTTTCTTTCTTTCTTTCTTTCTTTCTTTCTTTCTTTCTTTCTTTATCATACATACCCTTTTATTCCCCATCCCTGCAATTAAAAAGAAGGAAGAAAAATCCTTATAACATATAAGTGTTATCAAACAAAACAAATCTATACATATAAAAATGTATGCCTTCTTCTGTCCATTCAGGCCATCATTTCTCTGTCAGGAAGTCAGTAACATGCTTCATTACAAGTTCTCTAGGAGGTAGAGCCAAGATGGCAGATAAAAAGCAGGGCCTTGGCTAAGCTCTCTCTAAAACCCCTCCAAACACTTTTAAATAATGGCCTAAAACAATTTTTTTAACATTTGTTTTTAAAACTTTGATTTCCAGATTCTCCCCTTCTCTTTCAAGCATGCAACATTTTCTCTCAGATTCCATTAAGTACCAGCTTTGGGCATTTTCATGGTGGAGATAGGTAAGTAGAGTTGTGAAGGAAAAAAAAGAATATCAAAATTCAGGGGCAATCTATATACTTTGGATTCTTATTATAAGTGATAATAATAATTGATAATAATAATTGTCATTCAGTATGTTAAGGTTTACAAAAGACTTTATATACATTTTCTCATTTTTTCTTTGTATCAACTATTCGAGCTAAGTGCAACCAGTATCATCATCTTTATTTTTTTGTTGCTATTTGTTACTCGATTGAATGATGTATGATCAACTGATAGAATTTTTCTGAGAACCACTATTTGGTTATTCTTTCATCCTAAATAGTGATTCACTGACAGCAGAAACCTGAATATTTTAGGGATGGTTCCCTAGTTGTTATAGTAATTGAGACTCCGGCAAGAACAGATGATCCACATTTGTAATCATAAATGTGCCCGGGTGTTCAAATCAACCTTTGTCCGGGAAGACAAAGTTGCAATAATAGCAATTCAAGTTTGCTACAGTATATTGAGGTTTACAAAGCATTTTCTTCACAACACCTTGGAGAGGTAGATAGGCCAATGTTATTGTTATCATCCTTCTTCTATAGGTGAGAAAACTGACCTAGAGAGATGAAATAAGTTGTTGTGGACATAGACAAGAAGTGACAGATTCCGCATTTGAACTGAGTGTTTTTACTCCAAATACTAGACCCTCTTCTCTATACCACAGGTGTCACACTCAAATAGAAATAGAGGCCTATAAACCTTATATAAGGATTCCTGTGGGCCACATGTGCGAAAATTTCATGAGCTGATATATTTCTTTGGTTTATTAATACATCAATACATTAAATAGGTTACGGTGGATAAGAGGGCTGGGTCTGGAGTCAGAAAAACTAATCTTTGTGAGTTCAAATCTGACCTTAGACTTACTAGCAATGTGACTCTGGGCAAGTCACTTAACGCTGTTTGCCTCAGTTTCCTCATTTATAAATCAGCTGGAGAAGGAAATGAAAAACCACTCCAGTGTCTTTGCCAAGAAAATCCCAAATGGGTTCAGGAAGAGCTGGACATGATTGAACAACAATAACAAAGACTCAGGAAGAGAAGACATGGGTGGGGCACCGTAGCTATATTCAGCTATCTTTCTGGAAGAAGGTATAGATTTGTTTTGGGTAGCCTCAGAGGGTCAATAGGTAAATGTTATAAGTACATTTTAAATTAAACTTTAAGAACAACTTTCTAATGATTGTTGTTATTCAGTGTCTGACTCTTCATGAACCCATTTGGGTTTTTCTTGGGAAAGATAGTGGAGTAATTTGCCGTTTCCTTCTCCAGCTCATTTTACAAATGAGGAAACTAAGGCAAACAGGGTTAAGTGATTTACCCAGTGACACACAGCTAGTAAGTGTCTGTGACTGGATTGGAACTCAGGTCTTCTTGATTCCAGACCCAGGGCTCTATCCACTGCACCACCTACTTGCCTTTTAATAATTATAGCTATCCAACAATAGAATGGGCTGTTTTATAAAGTAGTAATTTCCTAGTCATGGGTAATGTTTAAATAGAAGCTAGATAATCGCATTAGGAAAAATATATGAAAAAGAAAATTATTGCTTATAGTAGATATAGTTTGAGATCTGGTATTGCTAAGTCCCCTTTGTTTCTACTTTTTTTTTCCATTATTTTCCTTGAGATTCTTGGCCTTTTTTGCCTCCATATGAATTTAGTTGTTTTTTTTCCTACTTCTATAAAATAATCCTTTGGCAGTTGAATTGGTATAACATTGAATAAGCAAATCAGTTCAGGTAGTATTTTCATTTCTGTTGTATTTATTCATCCTACCCATGAGCAGTGAATATTTTCCCAATTATTTAGGTCTATCTGTGTTTCTATAAACCACGGTTTGCAGTCGTATTTATGTAGTTCTTATGGATACATCTTGATAGTTAGACTACCAATTATTTTATAATTTTGTAGTTATTTTAAATGGTATTTTTCTGTCTATCTCTTCTTGATGAGGGAATTCATTGGGCAAAAAAGATATACCAAATGATATTTCTAATTCCTCAAATAAGAATTTTTCTAATAATTAAAGCTCTTCAAAATGTGAATATGCTACCTTATGTGGTAGTAAGCTCCTTGTCACTGGATATGTTTAATCAGAAACTGAATCACTACTTGCTAAAAGTACTCTAGCATAAGGTATTTGTATATGGTTTAGGAAGCTAAACTATATGACTTCTAGGTCCCTTCCAACTTTAGTATTTTCTGTGCTTCACAATTTGGCCTAGGGCTGATGCCAGAAGCTTATGACTGAGATATAGCTGTTAACATAGAAGGGCATTTTCAAGTTAAAAATCAGTTAATTATACTGCTGTGAACTACCAAAATAATTCACAAATGTTAATGTTTTTTTTGTTTCATTTTAATTAAAAAATAAATACGTTTAAATGAAAAAGTGCCTGACAGCTCACCAGTTAATTATCTGAGTGCTGAAAGCAGCCTTCCTAATGTGGTACTTAAAGTATCTTGATAAAATTCACTGCCAATCATTTCTGCCAATATGAATAACAGTGTTATCTTCACTTGTAATTTAAACTGCCAGAAAAAAGGGACCTCAGGCTAGTAAGAAAGGAGGCAGAACAAGTCACCTTCTACTTGGGACTTTGCAGCAGACAGTCTTTCGTGCATCGAAGAATGATTCCTTTAATAACACCTTCTGTTTCCTACTTCTTTTATTTAAAGGTGATGAAGGTATTTTATCATGTCACCTAATCATTAGCTATCTCTGCATAATTGTGATAGAAGCTCTAGTCTTCCTTTCCCCCCAGCACCATCATCTTCTCCTAGTCTGACAGTTGGGTCCTAAACTCCTAAGGAGCAGGGTGTTGCCTGGGCCTCTGCAGTTGCTCTGTGGAGGTCTTCAATCTCAGCATCCCATGTAATTGTGCTAGGCACTGTGTGAGGATACAGAGACGAGACATGGTTCCTGACCTTTAGGGGCTCATAGTCTAATTGGCAAATGGAGAAGATAAATAAAAATGACTAATAATAGGCACCACATGCACCTGTGTTCTGCCTCTCTCCAGTCATATTGGTCAATGGTCCCTGCCCAAGCACTCCTAATGGTCATTTTTGGGGCCCTGATGGCTCAGAGTGAAGGTAAATAGTAATTGTTTCTCTTTCTGCCAGAACACTGAGGGTCTTCTGCTCCTGGTTGGATTTTTTGTTTTTTATTAAAGGGGCTAGCCCTTGACTTACTTCTTAAATAGGCCTCATCATTGAATGGGCATTGCCTCAGTCAAAGTGAGAACTTGGAAAGACCTTAGCTTAAAAAGGTCAAGGTCTCCCACTGCAGTCTGGGTCGTCTCTAGTTGTCCTGATCTATATCTTGTCACTGGCCCCAGATGGCTCCAGAGAAGAAAGTGAGGCTGGTGACTTTGCACAGCCCTGCCTCACTTAAATCCAGTTCACTTGCAAGTCATGGCATCATCTTCCTGATGTCACATCCTCTTCGAGAATGAAGGACAAACCATAGCAGCCAGGAGAGTGGCACAGACATTAATGCTATAGGAATTCAAAGGAATGAGAGATGACTGAAGACAGGGAATAGGAGAAGGCCTCATGGGAGAAATAAAATTTGAATTGGCCCTTGAAGGCTAGATAAAAGAGATAAGCAGAAAGGGTGAAAGTAGAAAGGCAGAGAGAGAAGGGAGGGCATTCTAGGCAAGGGAATAATATTAACAAAGGCATGCTCACAAAGGGTCGGTGAGTAGATCAGTTTGGCTGGCACAGGGCCGCGCAAATAATCTTGAAGCTTTTGGAGAGATCTATTAGCTTGTCACTGTGAATATTCTCTCCTTTCATATAGATTGCAGTCCCCTAAGACTAAATGGATCCTCCTTATGAGTTTTGGCAAAGCAGTCATGAGACTCTCTTTGACAAGGCTCTATGAATTTAACTAGCCTGGTCCTTGGAGGACCTGAACTATATCCAAAAGTTCCCAACTTGGCAGAAACTGCCAGATGTTATATTCCACTGACCAAGCTTTTTTGAATTTCCAAACTATACTAAACTGTTCAAGTAGGACCTTAGTAGAGGAGTATATTATTACTGTGTCTACCAACACATTAAAGACCTGTGATTTCATCAATGTAGAAATTTATTATATGCACACTGATCTTAATCCCCTGTAACTCGATAGATGATCTTGAAATGCTGCTTTGGTTGAACATCGATAACCCTACAATCAATCCGATAATGAGATCTGAATTTAGCTAGCCTGGTTTTGTATAACAGACATTCATTACCAGGTTCATATACTACCATTACTTTTAATGAGAATGATAACTCATATTTACATAGCATTTTATAGTTTCAAAGAACTTCCAGCACTTATTTAATTTTATTATCCCCATTTCATAGCTAAGGAGACAGAAATTCAGAGAGATTATGACACGTTCATGTTCATGATTTACCTAGTATTTAATGGAGTTAAGACAAACCCAAGTCGTCTTATTCTACTTCTAATTCTCTTTCCATCACAATAGCAGACGATTGACCCTTAGAACCCTGGACTAAGGGTCTTAAACTTCATTCTAGAGTTGGTCAAGTGCAGTCTTGGTAATTTTCAAGCAGGGATAATGATGCCAAGAGAGTGGTACAGGCATTATTGCTGAAGTAATTCAAGAGAAGGAGACATAACTGAGGACATGGCATAGGAGAAGGACTCGTGGGACATATGGGGCTTGAGCTGGGCCTGCCTTTGGTGAGCAGAAAGGTAAAAAGGAAGGAAGGAAGGAAAGAAGCATTTATCAAGTGTCCTACTATGTGTCAGGCACTGTGCTAAGCACTTTATCAATATCTCATTTTATCTATAGGACCTTCTTCTGGGAGGTAGTTGCTATTATTACTCCTATTTTACATTTGAAGAAACCAAGGCAGACAGAAGTTAAATGACTCACTCAGGGTCATACAACTTCTAAGTTTCTGAGGTTAGATTTAAACTAAGATTGTCTTGACTCTTGGCCTAACACTCTATCTGTTGTACCGACTAGCTGCCACTGTGTACACATTGTTATATTAGGAAGAATGAGCTGTGGATGGGATGGTTTGGTAGGGGAGAAGGCTGGAGTAGGGGATTATAATAGTCAATTACTAGGAGAGTAGATTTCAAGGGATTCAGATTAAAGGCAGGTAGGATCCTGAAATTCTGGCAATGAAAATACAAATGGTCCCATTAAGGAAGAAAAGGAGAACATGTTAAAAGAGACTTATGTGGCTACACAAGAATCTCTTCCAAGTTCAGATTTTTTAAAGGCAACTGTACAAAGAGATGAAAGTCAGAGTAAGTAATCTGAGTGTCTAGACACCACTTGAGAGGATTAGTGGAAGCACAGGTGAATGGGAGAAGTGTCTGTGCATAATAATAGGTTATGACCTATTATTATGGTGAGGAAATTTAAGCTGGCTAACTGCGAAAGCCAATATCTTGTTGCTGCTTTTGACTCATTTCTCTGTGTCTGTCCTCAGCTTCAGTTTCCTGGTAATTATTCCTGAATCTTCCTCATCGGGCTACCTGCACTCACCCCTTGCTTTTTCCTTGACAGATGTCCTTAGTATGACTTTACCTTTGGTGAGAACCTCTCTTTGAATGAACTACCAATAGATAACAGACTAAGAATTGGAACCTGAGGAATCATGTAGCCCAGTCTTCTCATTTTACAAATTAAAAAAAAAAAACTGAGGCACAAAGCCCATTGCCCTTTAAGCTACCCTTTCTGGTCTACAAAATCTTTCATGTCCTTACACTTAATGTTGCAGCTGAAAAGCTTCCAAAGTACTTCTTTACAACAACCCAGGACAGAGCACTGGGGGACATCCGTGGTTATTGTGCATGACCTGGATGAAGATCCATCCAAGGAGACTTAGAAGGAGCCAGCAGGTAGATGAGAGGAGAACCAGGAGAAAGCAGTGTCATGAAAGCCTATAAAGGAGAAAGAATCAAGAAGAGGGTGACTGACAATGTCAACTGTAAAGAAGTCAAGAAGAATGAGAATTGAGAAAAGGTCAGATTAGGAAATCATTGGTGACTTTGGAGAGATCAGTTCTAGTGGAATGATGAGGTCAGAAGCTGGAACAGAGAGTTAAGACAAAAGTGAGAGGGAAGGAAGCGGAGGCACTTTGTAGATAGGCTTCTCAAGGAGTTTAGCCACAAAAGGAATGAGAGATGGAGTTCAATTGAATGAATAGATCAAATGAGAGGTTTTTTTGAGAATGGGGAATATATGGACATCTTTATAGACAGTAGGAAAGAAGCCACTAGACAGAGAGAGAGGAAAGATTTTAAGAAAGAGGAGGGTGAAGGACTTTGAGTTCATAGCATATAAGGTGAAGGACTTTGAGTCATACCATATAAGACTCTTTGAAGAAACCGGGATTGTTTAGTCTGGAAAAAATAAACTTTGGGGGACATGATAGTTGTCTTTCAGCATTTGGATTCTTATCATGGGGAAAAGGGATTAGGTTGTTATGACTGGTCCCTGAGCACAAAACTAGAAACAATTAGTAGTAATTGTAGAGAGGCAGATTTAGATTTGATATAAAGAAAAACTGTCTAATAATTGTAACTATGCAAAATGGAATAAGCTGCCTTGGAAGGTAGTAGGTTCCTGCCTGGAGGTCTTCAAGCAAAGTCTGCAGAAACATTTTTCAGGGGTATTATAGAAGGGATTCTTGTTCAAGTCTTTTTTGTACTAGATTGCCTCTGACATCCCTTCTGGCTCTTAGATTTTGTGATACACTTAGGCACTTGAAAACCTTAGGGGTGACAGCTTGGAAGATTGAAATGAGAAGTTTGATTTCAGGGCAGTCTTGGGGCTTAGGCAGTTGGAGACATTATTAGATTATATTGCCAGAGATAGAAAATGGGAGGGTTTGGAAGGTGGGGAGGAGGGTATACTTGGGGAGACAACAAATTTTGTTAATGGCACTGGAGCACACAGACATTTGGGATGGGATTGGTGCTACTTGCATGTATGAAAGTAATTCATTGTATGTGTGTGTGCGTGTGTGCACACGTGCATATGTGATGTGCTTGGTGAGGTAGCCTCTATCTTTGGCAGTCTGTGCTAGGTGGAATTCCAGAACAATGTTTAGGAATGAGGAGTCTGATGGAATATGGAGGGGGAAGTCTGTGAATCCTCTGCCCTAGGAAATCTTTAAGACTAAGATAAACTGCTACTGATACAAGGTCAGTCAATCAGAATAGAAATTTGCTGATCTACATTCTAGGCACTGTATAAGGTGTTTAAAATAGTATAGATATTGTTTTGCCAGCAAGCAAGAGAGTTGGATTAGATGACCTTTTGGGGTTCCTTCTACTTCCAAGATTCAGGCATTTATTGAAAGGAACCAGATGGTTCAAGGGAGTTTCTATTTTCATGCTATCAGGCACCAGTTTTTTGACTAAACATAGACTCTGGCTCCCAGTTTTCTGGGTGGCCCTGGTTTGAGAATAGCCTCCAGTTATACCCACCATCTGGACTTCCCAAGGCCCTGCAGTTGAGTGTCCTCTCCAGGAGGACAAGCCTTCCTGAAGAAAAGAAAGAATTCTTCAACAGAACCCAGAGAGTGAACCAGAATTCTTTCCTGGGAATGACTTCCATGCAGGATTCCAATAGTCATACATATTCAAACTGAAGCGGTCCAATTGGAATTCAGGCATATTTAGTTTTGGCCCAAGTTAGATTGCATGAACACAATATGGACATGCTTTGATAAGCCCATGGATGTGACATAGAGTACAGAGTTATTTTCTGTACTTCTACCTTATTACTCTTCAAGAGTTTTTTAAAATTTAGCTTCCTGAGTAGATAGGATCCTGTGCCAGATGACCGTCATTGTCACCCTTATCATTGTGTTAGGTAAGGAAGGTACAGAGATATAAGATGTGGTCCTTGCCTGGAGGACTCCACATCTAGTTTTCCACAGGTGACAAGTCATGGAGCTCTTTAGCCTTAGCTATAGCTTTTTATTTTTGACTAGCATCTGTGATTTCAACCATTTAGAGTTGAACCTATGCCAGTGAAAACTGGCACCTACTCTGCACCTCCTAGTCTTGGAGAGCTGCTTGTTGCTTTAAGAGGTTAAGTGACTTGCCTGAATCACAAATCCAGTACATGTCAGTGGTAGGACTTAAAACCAAGGATTCCTCACTCCAAGATGAGTTCTTCATTTCTCCACTAAGCCATAGCTTCCTGTAATTGCACATTAAGTTTCTGAGAATAAAATGCCATGCTACTTCCAGGAAGCATGTGCTTAAGAGTGCCTGATGTGGGACCCAGGACCTCCCCTGGGGATGTGGTGCCCAGGATAAATCACATTTCTTGTTTCTCCCCAAGAAACATTGTTAGCAGGTAAAATCTGGTTAAAACTGGGCAGTTTTGAAGGGGAGAATAAGTCACAAAAGCATAAAAAATAGCCCGAGGAATGAATGTGAAATTAGGTGGGATAATCCTATTTGCCTTTCTTTAGGTATTACAGTCTAACTGTGTATATGATCTCAGGTTGTGTGTTCATTTTTTTTTTTTAAGAGCAATAGCTAGAAGGGTTAGTTCCTTTTCTCCAGATGATTGCCTCTTTGAATCATTTCCCAGTTACTAGATCCTTAAGGGACCCTGAGTTTAAGGTCTGGGACTATTTCCCCAATTTCCCATACACTGGGGATAATTCTGATTACCTTAAGGAATAATTACAGTTGGTGCTTAAGTGAACTTAAAAAAAGATTCCTGCATGACTAGTGCTCATTGGCTCCTTCTGGTGGAAAACTCAATCTACAGAACCAGTGGTGGTCAGTCAGAGTGGAGACATGGGAGGCTTTTAGGTGATAGAAAGAGTGATAAGGATATCTCTGCTCATCGGACCTCTTGCAGCACTGATTAGACCTGATATATAGAGTGTGGTTATACAACTACAAGTAAATAGGAAAAAATTATCAAAGTTTTCTTGATACCCCTTATGACTCTATAATTGGTTTAACAAATAGCCCTTACGTAACTTGTGTAAAAGAAGAGCTTCTGCAGATACACAGTGAGGTTGTTTGTAGGGGTGGTAAATGGGAGATGGTCTTGAGAATCTTGGAATTACGGCTTAAACTGATATATAAACTACCCAATAATCTATACTGAGTCATTGTGAAGGCCCAGGGAAGAGCCTCAGTCTCTTGATAACAACCAAGAAGCACTTTGGAGTCTTCTACATATCCAGCCCAGTGCTAGTCACAGAAGGAGATAGGGAAAAAATATAGGATATGGTCTCTGTAAGAATGTATAGGCCGTGATTTGGTCTCTCAGTTCACTGAGTCTTTGTCATCCAAATGGGCTTATCAAAGCATAGCACCTTTCCTTTGGATTATTGCAAAAGTCTCCTAATTGGTCTCCCTGCCTCTCTCCATGTAATTGTACCTCATTCTGTATAATCTATCAATATAATTGCCAAAATAATTTTTCTTAATTATAGATCTGACCATGCCATGCCCCTTTTAAAGAAATGCCAGTGGCTTCTTATTGCTTCTAGGAAATACATACATATTGTTGACCTGAAAGTTTGGTTAAAAGAGGCAAACAGGCTAGGTGATATATAAATTCATATTGTTTTATTTCCTTAAACCTAGCAGAATACATGATCATGGAGCCAGAAGAAAACTTCTGACTGCCTGATGAATGACAAGCCTTTTTATATGTTTTAGGACAATCCCAACTCAGGATGTCTGTGTCCATCAGATTTATGATCTCCACATGTGTTTAACCATACCATGAGAAAGGAATTTTCTTAATTGAATAGGTTGTAAATACAATAAGATAAGAGAGTTGACAAAGTATCAGTTGAAATTACAACCCCCAGGATATCTGTGTTTCTCCTGTATGTGTCCATAGGATACCAAGATAAGAAAAGTCCCACTGTTCAAGTCAATATTTGGTTGCAGGTATCCTGTCCTTAATGGTCACAAACAGGAAGAATGCTCCTGATCAGCCTCATCTGGTCCTAGAGTTTCTGATAGGTCATTTTTAGTTTATTCAGAAGGCATGTCTTGTTGATTGGTTCAGGCTTTGGCACTTATTGGGGATCAAATGACCTTAAATGATCATCAATACACAATATACATGTACACACACACACAAACACACATACATATATACACATACACACATATACATATGTACTTGTGTGTATACCCACATATATAAACTTTGCTGACTTTTAAAGCCATTTATATCCTGATCCCAACCTATCTTGCTACCCTCATAATGCATCACTCCCCTTCTCTCACTCTATGGTCCAGCCAAATTGAACTTCTTTCTGACCTTAAAATTGGCCCCCCATCTCCATGTCCATGGCCTTATACTGGCTGTCCTTCATTCCTGTGATGTTCTCCTTTTTCCTCTCCACTTTATTGAATATCTTACTTTTTTTCATTTTTTAGCCCTTAGCTCTACTTTCTACCTGAAACCTTTCCTGATTCCATGTTCTCTCCCCTCCACCTAATTGCATTCTCTTTCATAGATTTACCTGGCATTTATTTTGTATTTATTCTGCATATACTACTGGAGTAGTATATGTAATAGTGGAGAAGTTGATTTTTCACTAATCCCTTAGACTTGAAAGCCTAGAATGTAATCACAAGGTATTCAAGAAATGTTAAAATAATTATAAAGATATGTTTATTCCCTGTTCCCTTTATTAAATACAAACACCTTTCTCTGAATGAATCAGAAAGGGCAATCTCATTGACTAATGGAAGATGGCTAACCTTCAGGTGATCTTAAATAAAAAAAAACATTTTGAGTATTAGAAGTTCAGAGATGTTTTAGAGTAAGATCTTTGTAGAGGAGGAGGAGGAGAAGGAGGAGGAGGTTTCTTTCCTTCTCTCCCTCCCTACTCACCCCCCCCCCCCCCCCACATACACACATTGATCATGGCATCTAGTAGTAACTTATCCAGAAGGAGACTTATCATTTAGCAGTTTGGGAGTTCAGGGCTCATTTGGTGAAGCAGAGACAAACATGCTAGAGAGATACAGAGAAGCAGATATAGAGAAAGTCATCCAAGGGAGGAAGCAGCTTCAAAGTCTTGACTATAGACTCAAGAAAGAATTCACGTTGACAATTGAAATTTAGATTACAGAGAGAACTATACGAGGAGAGATAGGACTTCTAGGTCCTTATAGTTCTGGATTGTAAATTGCCTTGGCACATGGATTTCCTATACATATGACTCATTGCCATTGTACTCCAAGTTTGAACCCACTTTTTCCATGGATGCTGTGTGTATTTATGGGAAGGTATACTTCAGGTTTTGAGGAGAAAATGTTTTGTAGCTATTATTTTAATAATTTAATAAATGCCTTTGCTAAAAGCTAATTATGTTTACTGGCTGATTATTAATGGGACACACATTACAGGGGGCTTATGAACTATTGTTTTAGAAGGGTAGCTCCACAGGGTATACTCTAAAACCTGATATAGCAGCACCCTCTGGTGAACCAAGCCATGAGTTCAAGTTCAAGTAACCCAGAGGCGGTTTTATATGTGTACATGTACATGTTGTCTCCCCCAACAGAATATAAATTCCTTGAGGGCAGGGACCATTCCATTGTTGTCTTTGTATCCCCACTACTTAGCATAGTGCCTATCACATGGTAGGGGCTTAATAAATGTGAATTGATTGATTTTTACCAAGACAACTATATTGTATTCTACTGTCATAGCATAGTTCACTCTACTTGTAGTATGTAGACTTCATTGGCCTCCCCCTGCCTTGTTTTCTTTCCCTTGATCACTCTCTGGATCATTCCAGTGCTCTAGTGAAAGCAGAGGTCCTTATCTATTCTTTTCTCTTTCCTTTTGTTTTAATTAGCTCTGAAATTCTATTATAGGGGCTCCAAACCATATCTGGATGTCACTTCTCTGAAGGATGATGGACAAAAATCAATAAAACTTTGCCTTTTTATAGCTGATTACAACTCCCTTGGTTAAGGGAAAAAAACTTCGAAAACTATAGGGAGAAGAACAATATCAAAGCCTTTATTACTGAAATATCAACATTTGTGTTCTGTTTCGGCTTCTTTCTCTTGGGAAAGGGGGCAATGATGATTTAAAAAATACTCAGGAGCTTCTAGCTTTGGGACCAGCAGAAAATCCAGAAAGAGGAAACAAGGATGTTGTTATCTTGACTACTTTTCTGCCTTTTATATAACATGTTATAATGCTGAACACCAAAATGAGACAGGCTGTGCTGTTTTACAGTCATTAGTTGTATCTCTATTTTTATTTCTCCCAACTAAGGACTGGAGCTGCTGTTTTCACTTTCTCACAAAGGACACCTTTGCTGGGGGAACAAGTGGATCCTTGCAAAATGCTCATTATTTTAATTTTTTTACATAGTCCTGTCTGTGAAATAACTTTCACAATATTTTAGAAGCATTTTACTAAATTTACAGTATATTAAAATTATGCATGATTTAGGATGGTTTTGTCTAGTAGTAAAATTAAAAGGAACTACCCACCCTTCCTGGCTATTTTTTTTCATTGGAAATGACTGTTGGAAAGGAGATGATTTATTCCATTTGGGCGAGCTTATGGAAAATAGATCCAAACTAAACAGTTTGACTAACACTTCCCACCCCACTCCTCTCCACCCCCTGTCCTTTGGTAATCTAGAAAGAGCTAGTCAGACATGGGTGAAGTAGAAATATCACTATATTTGCAGGGACAAGATCTGGTTTGGAACCCTGCCTTAGCTTTGTACTACTTGTCTGTCACTAAACAAGTCACTTAGCCTCTGTGATCCTCAGTCTTCATCTTTTAAATGAGGGGGTTGGACTAGGTGATTTCTATGGTCCTTTCTGGCATTAAAACCTAAGATCATAAAAAGAACTGGAGTTGTTACATAGTCAAGTGGTTTTTAATTCCTCTTTGGGTGCAGAGGGACCTGTGGTTTTATTGGTGTAGGGAACGCCTAGTGAGGAAACATCACCTACTACTACAGATTTGTAACTAGTCTGCAACATCCAATCATAGAGACATCTGGACAACTGAGAGGTTAAGTGACTTGCCCATGGTCACATAGACAGTACCCATCAAAGATGTGACTTGAACTTGTTATGGTCAAAACAAGGTAAACTGAGGCACAAAGTTCTCAGCATGATCAATTTTTTTTTGCAATTTTTTTGTCTTTATTAATTTGTTTGTTTACTTTTAGTTTACAAGATTCAATTCCACAATTCCTTGAGTTTCAAATTTTCTCCCTCTCCTCCCTCCCCCAACCCAATGGCATACAATCAAGTAAAGGATCTGCAAATACTTTCACATTAGACATTAGTCAGGTTATAAAGATGAATTGTGTCAGATAGAATGAAAAATGGGAAAGAGGAAACAAAACCAAACAAGAAAAAGAAAAGGATCTGGTAGTTTGCTTCAATCTGGATTCAAACTCAGTTCTTTCTAGTTCTTTCTCTGGATGTAGACATTTCTCTCCATCATGAATCTTTTGGGATTGACTTATAACACTGCATTGCTGAGAAGAGTCCAGTCTATCAAAGTTGGTCTTCACATATAAGTTGTGTCTGTAATTGTGTACAAATTTCTCCTGGCTCTACTCTTCTCACTTAGCATCAGTTCGTATCAGCCTCTCCAGGTAAATATGAAGTCCATCTGTTCCTCGTTTCTTATAGGACAATACTATTCCATTACATGCATATACCACAACTTGTTCAGCCATTCCCCAATTGATGGACACCCCCTTAATTTCCAATTCTTTGACACCACAAAAAGAGCTGCTATAAATATTTTTGTACATATGGGTCTTCCTCCCACTTCTATGATCTCTTTGGGATACAACCTAAAAGTGGTATTGCTGGGTCAAAGGGTATGAAATTTTTTATAGCCCTTTGGGCATAATTCCAGATTGCTCTCAGTTTGGATCAGTTCACAACTCGACCAGCAATGCATTAGTGTTCCAATTTGCCCACATCCTCTCCAAAATTTGTCATTTTCCTGTTTTGTCATCTTAGCCAATCTGACTGGTGAGATGTGGCACCTCAGGGTTGTTTTGATTTGCATTTCTCTCATCAATAGTGATTTAGAGCATTTTTTTTCATATGCCTATAGATATCTTTAATTTCTTCCTCTGAAAACTACCTGTTCATATCCTTTGACCATTTATCAATTGGGGAATGACTTGTATTCTTATAGATTTGGCTCAATTCTCTGTATATTTTAGAAATGAGTCCTTTATCAGAAACATAGGTTGTAAAAATTCTTTCTCAATTTCCCACTTCCCTCTTAATCCTGGTTACATTGGCTTTGTTTGTACAGAAGCTTTTCAATTTAATGTAATCAAAATTATCCATTTCGCATTTTATAATGCTCTCTAATTCTTGTTTGGTCATAAAGTCTTCCCCTCTCCACAGATCTGACAGGTAAATTATTCCTTGCTCTCCGAGATTACTTACAGTATCAACCATTATACCTAGATCATGCACCCATTTAGACTTGATTTGGGTATATGGTGTTAGATAATGGTCTGTGCCCAGTTTCTGCTATACTATATCCCAGTTTTCCCAGCAGGTTTTGTCAAATAGTGAATTCTTATCCCAAAAACTGGGGTCTTTGGGTTTATCAAACAATAGATTACTATAGTCATTGATGAGCATAATCAATTTATTAATAAAGCACAAATTTACCAATAAATAGGATCTTGGCTTCCTCCATAAAGCTAAGACCCTAAATAAGGGGGGCACCTCTCTTTTATAGTTTTGGGGAATACAGAACAAAGAATAGAATTTCATAGATGGGGAACAAGTTATGATTGGTTAAGAGAGCTTGACATCATGAATGAGGGACCAGATTTCTTTGGATAACAACCCAGAAATCCTTGAAGGATAGTTTGGTGTAAAGATACTATACCAGACTTCCTGGTGTCCATCTGCATCTCTCAAGGATAGCAGATTTCCTTGAGGCAAGAATAGAAGAGTGATTAGCAGGAGAGCTGGATTTCCAAACTTAACTCATTATAGACCAGCTGAATTTTTTTTTTTAATTTATTTTAAAGCAATCGGGGTTAAGTAACTTGCTCAAGGTTACACGGCCAGTTATTTCTGGGTGTGGTGCTGAGTATCTGAGCCCAGATTTGATCCAGGTCATCCCAACACTGGAGCCGATGCTCTTACTTGCTGAGCCACCTGGATGCCCCGGACCAGCTGAATTTCTAAACTAAGTTCAGAGACAAAGAATCATGACATAGGAAGTTACAGGGGAAAAAAAATCAATTAACTGTAAATAGAATCAATTTAAAATGATACAGAATTAATCTGATCATTTCAAACCCAAATCTTCCTGACTCTAAGACTGCTTTCTATCTGCTACATGTTATCTCTTTATTTATTCAGTTACCCCCTTACTTCCCTCCATTTATTAAACATTGGCTTTGTTGAGATAATCTTACAGGAGGTGCCAGGAGTGATGAGATATAGTCAGGAGTGTGTTGAAGCCAGCTCTTACTGGCTTGAAGGAGCTGATTGTTAAAATTTCAGTGTAAGCATTTATGCCCTAAAAAACATTACAAATCAGATTACAAATCATTTATTGTTTTGCTGATTGTCTAGACTTAAGAAAGAATTAGAGGGGCTGCTAGGTGGTGTAGTGAATAGAACACCAGCCCTGGAGTCAGGAGGACCTGAGTTCAAATCTGATCTCAGACACTTAACACTAGCTGTGTGACCTTGGGTAAGTCACTTCTTAACCCCAACTGCCCTGCCTTCCCCCCTCCAAAAAGACAAAAAAAAAGAAAAGAGAAAGAATTAGAGAAAATGTTAATAACGCAGATTAAACTCAACAAGTTTATCTTGCATATATATATTTTTTTCTTGGAGAGCCAGTTATTAAACACTAGATGTAGTTAGGTTCTTCATGGAAGTTGCTATCTAGCATAAGGGTAGAGTTTTCTGACTCCCTTCCCCCCTGTCATTAAGGGAATAAGAGAAAGCCCAGATAGCTCCATTGAAGCAATTAATAAATGAAAAGTGTAAATTATGTGCAAACAAATCCTTAATATATTTGAGAGGAATAAAATGCTTTAGTCAGCTTTGCAAACAGATGATTCCACAAAGGAAATATCCTGTGGTTACCTCATGGAATATAAGTTCTACTGAGGATAGGAATTTTCTTTTTCTTTTTTTTGTACTTGTATTCCCAGTGCTTATAATAGCTTGAACAAAGTAATCAATTAATAAATGCTTGTTGAATGATTGATTGATTGTAGAACTGATGATATTTATAGGAGAAAAGAAAATATTAACAATGACATGAAAAGATGCTCCAGCTCCCTAGCAATCAGAGAAATGCAAATCAAGACAAGCTCAAGATATCACCAGATTTATGCTTACATAGAAAATATGAGTAAAAAATGATAAATTCAGTATTGGTGAGGCTGCACCTCTGATAATTTGTTGGTGGGAGCATAGACTTGGCCAAACATTTTGGAAAACAATATAGTATAATGATAGTATGGTATATAATAAGAGTTAAAAACAGTAGTACTTTTAGTTCTTCCTAATACTAAAACTTTGCCCTAAAACCATAATTAAAAAGGACAAAAAAGGACCTATTAGAAAGAATGCATTCCCTATATTCATATGTAATTGCAAAAATCTGGTAACAACCCATATACCTAACAACTGGAGAATAGGCAAATACATTATGGTCTTTTTATTTAATAGAATATGATACTATAAACATTAGAAGTAGGAATATAGGGAAATATGGAAACACCTTGTAACAGAGCCAGAATTGTGTACACATTTACTAGAAATAGAAAAATGGGGCAAAAAAGAGAGCCAAGCCAAAGGCAGCCAGAAGCTCAGATAGACTTGGAAAAAGACACAGACATTAAAACACATACACACAAACATTTCTTGCTTGTTTTATTTCTGTTAATTTGTTTGGTTCTCTGTTATTAAGCAATAATGGTCTTATATATAATTCTATTTCTTATTTTTTATGTTTGTTTGGTTATTTGTCTTCATTGGTATTATGGAGTTAGAACTGGAAGGTACCTTGGAGATTGTCTTGGTCAACCTCATTATACAGGAGGAATCTAAAATTAAGTCTTGCCCAATGTCACATAAAGAGAGATGCTCTTCAAGGCTCTTTCCATTTTGTTGATGGTTGTTAAGTTTATAGTAATAAAAACAGCAAAAAAGACTTCATCCCCAAACCAAATACTGAAACTCAGAGGCTAGAAGAAAGAAAAGAGAGTAGAGTAAGGTTGTCAAGGAAACCTCCATACTAGGACAAAGATAATCATGAGAAGTGGTGACCTTGGCCATCATATTCTTTTCTTTTTCTTTCTTCTCTGCTTGCTACAGAGGTAGAATTAAGGATATATGTGTGCGCGCACACATGTATATACATATGTGTATATGTACATATGTATATGTGTGTACATGCATACATATATAAAGATAAAGAGTTTATGACTAGAGTATTTATGATTAGAGATTTTTTTAAACAAATGAAGCACCTATAGGTGAGTGAATATTTCTCTTTAAAGCAGAACAAGGAAAACTAAAGTGAGATTAAGCAGTAATAAAAACAGCTGAAGTTTACTGGATTTGAAATTAGAGATCCTGTGTTGAATCTTGGATTTTTTATGTGATCTTGGGCAAATCATTTAACCTCTCTAAGCCTCCATTTTTCATCTGTGAAATGAAGGGGTTGGATTGGGTGTGTGTTTTTTAAAATGATTCCTTATAACTCTAAACTCCATGATCTTGGTCAACATGATATAGTGAATAAAGTTAACTTAGAGACAGTGTTGCATAGTGTTTAGACATCTGACTTCTAAGCCAGGAAGTCTGGGTTCAAGTTTTGCCTTGGACATATATTGGCTGTGTGACCTTGGCTAAGTCATTTAACCTCTGAGTACTCCTGGACAACTATTAGACTGTACGTTGACACCTAAAATAGTAGAGGGAGTTTACTCACTTGGTAGTTCCCTAAACCAGTGAAATCACAGGTCCAATTCCTATCCCAGGTGATCTTAGTGTCATGATAGGATGTGGGCAGCAGGAGAGCATAGTTGTTCAAGGATTGGGAGAGAGCCTGAAAGATGACAGCATTTCACAAGGCTGGTGCAACCCATACCTGAACAGGAATCCCCTTGACAATGACCCCAAAAGTATTTGTAGATGGGATCTTTATTATCCTTAAGGTATGTAATTTATATCTATATGGATTTATATTTCTTTAGATTCCCCTCCCCCATTGTGTATTATTTATTTTTACATAGTAATTAGAGAACAGTTAATTTATGCTTGACAAAGAGATCTTTTTTTTAATAGGAAAAACACAGTTGACAAGATCAAGAGCTCTCTTAATTATCCATACCTGGGGTCATTAGTCCATTCAGCTCTAAAGCAAGACACCACTGTCCACCTGGTGAAAACTAACAGAATTGCAAAGGTCAAGCCTGCCATGAAATCAATGAACCATACACATTAAGTTTCTAGCCCAAAACCTGTAAAATGACAACAAGGTCACAATAATGATTTAAAAAAAATTAAATGGCTACCTTATTGGACTGGAAACTCATTGATACCATTTTTCTTTTACATCAATCCTTCAAAGATTCATGATTGTGTAGATTTGCATACTCCATTTATATAGATGGCAACTCTCTCTACACTTTAGTAGATGGCTATGCACACAAGTTGGGTGGGGGGGACTGAAAAAATTGTAACTTTGTAGCCAGTTTTCAGGTGACAAGCATCTCTAAACATAACTAGGATGGTTCTTGTGTGACAGATATATGGTATGTTTCCAGGTCCAAATTCAAGAGCTTTCTCACTTAGGGCTACCAGAACTCGCCCTTTGCCAGAGTAACTTTTGAAAAACCCGGCCCATAGCAGAGCTTCAGTAGAAGGTATGCTTAACCATGCCCCCCCAAAGTAAAATTGTGAAATAGAAAAAGTTTTTTTCTTTAGTGGAACCGACGCACTGGATAGGTATTTCCATTCCACCTTACATTGTTCATCTGTTTGAAAATTCTTGTGACTGCCCCTGGCCGCCCCAGGTTCTATGATAGCCCCTTTCCTAGGGTCTATGTTTTTTGTTAGAATCCCTGGGCAGCCAGCCTCTCTCCTGAGAGCAGAATAAAAAGGGAAAGGAGAAAGAAAAATAATAATGATGATTAATAATATCTAGCATTTAGGTTTGCAGAGCACTTCCCATGTTAACTTATATGGTAAGTTCCTTCCAGGGGTCTCCATTTTGGAGGCCTGGGATGGCCAAACTTTTTATTCCCTTCCCAAGCTACGATTCTGACTTCCTGGACTTCAACATCATGTTTCAACTGCACTAGAACGTTCCTCAGAGAAAGGAAGGAGGGGATCTGGGGAGTACTGGAGAAAGGAAGAGGGGGAAGAAGGTACAGAGAAAAGGGAGAGAAAGAACAGGAAAGAGTAGAGGAGGAAAGGGAAAGGAAGAGAGGAAGGGAGGAAAGGGGGAGTGGGAGCAGGAGAGAGAAGAAAGGAAGAAAAAGAGGAAGAGAGGATAAGGAGACAGAGAGAGGATGGGAGGAAGAGTAGAGAAGAGGGATGACAAAAAGAGGGAGAAGAGAGAATGGAGCCTGGATCATTGGAGTTAATTCCATTTTGTGAGATCTCTAGGTTATTTATAAAAAGGAACATACTCACATGCACAATAATATTACCGTCATCATAACACATATTTTTATTGTGATTACCACCTTTTATATCAATGTTGTACACTTCTCACTTTTTGTATGTGAGTTTCTGAGAACATTGGTTTAGAACAGAAAAACTTGAAATCAAGGACTGACTCTACTACTTATATCTGTGTGACCTTGGATAAGGTACTTATCCAAGTCTTTGTTTCCTCATCTATAAAATGGGGATGGTAATTTTGGTGCTACCTAACATGGCTGTCATGAGGATTCAATCAAATGTGATAACGTATATAAAGTGATATGCAACTCTGACTTCACAGGGCTATATATGTGTTATAATTATTATAAAGATCCCAATTGCATTGAGGTCATGCTTCCCTTACTACTGCAGTATACCTATCCCTATGCATCCATAGACTAACTGGAGAATCAAAGACATTATTATGTACAGTGGTATTTTTAGATGGTGAGGTGCATTTCGATTTTGAGCAAGATGAATTAAAATCTCATTTGGGGACCAGAAAACAACAACTGGTTCCATCAAAACTTTTTATACCAAAAACAATGTTTCATTAAATGCAAAGCAAATGTGCTGATGCAAATCCATCTTTTTTTTTTTTAGAAACTGATCTTTTTTGTAATAGAACAAAGACTGGTAAAAATATTCCCATTTGCAGTCATCAGGATGGCAAAACTTGAATTTAATGAATAAACGTCTTTCTCATTCCCATTTTTACATTATTCAGCAGTTTGATCTGTACTGACCATTTAGAAATTATTCCTCAGCGAGGCTAAAATTGGTAATAAAACCATTTATTACTTTGGAATAGTCTTGGTGTGAAGTCTCAATCATAATGCTGTATTTTTCCCTGATCTTTGTCTGCATTAAGAGCTTATGAACATCAGGATTATCCATACTGAATTAGACCCATGTTCTTTCCAATCAGAGATGGGGGTACAAAGCATGGTTACTCCCTAGGATATTAACTTCTAAAGGCTATGAGAATTTCCTTAAACAGCCTAACTTTGATTCAATTCAGTTTACTCTAGAATATCTGTTAAAACTATGCTAAGAGCCTATGGGGGTTACAGTGATGAAATAAGACATAAGACCTGCCCTCAAGAACCTTATAATTTGGTATCAGAGAAAAGACATGCAGACAACTGACTGGAATACAGATTAGAAATTGGCAAGTATGGAAGAGAATGGTAAAGAAAGTATCGTGAAAGATTTGAGAAGAAAGATCTAAGCTTGCCTGATAACCCAGAGAAAGAATAAAAGATATGAGTTCAAATCCTGAACCTATTTCTCAGAGCTATAAAAGAGAATTCTTGCACCCATTACAAATTCATTTGTTGGAGAAAGGAAAAAGCTCATGGCATCTTACCTCAGCAGAAGCCTGCCAACATTGCATTTAGAGAGGGTCCAGTCTATGCCATTGTGGCACCACTGTTAGTACCTTATCCCTCTACCCTCAGAAGGGGGTGGTGGTTCAAGGAGGTGTAGTAGAAAGGAAAGGAAGGCCCTAGAAGAGAGAGACAAGACATGGTACCAAGACCTTGTGATTACCTAGTACCAGGTGAGGAAGTGGGAGAGGTGCGAATCTAATGGAGGACCACAAGGGCCTGAGGTGGGAAGGAAGTATGCTTCTCCTGGATGCTGGCTTATCAAAGGCCCTGATCACACTGCCCTAGTTATGCTGGTGTTTTTACTACTACTTGTGCAAACTTGAGTTAATCACTTGACCCCAAGAGTCTCTCCTGAGCCGTCCTCTCTTCTCTCTCTATACTTTCTTGGTGACCTCATTAGCTACCATATGTTTAATGTTCATCTCTTGGTAGATTGTTCACAGATCTCCCTCTGTGTCTCTCTTCTCTCTGTCTCTGACTCTCTCTGTCTCTGTCTCCCTGTCTCTCTCCATCTATTCCTAGTGTCTCCCATGAACTTCTGTATTGTATCACCAATTTCCCTTTGGACATCTTAAACAAGGTGTCCCATAGACATCAAAATTCAATGTATCTAAAATAGAACTCATTATCTATTTTTCCTGAATCTCACCACTCTTCCAAACATTCTTATTTCTATCAATGGGATCCCTGTTTTTCCAGTCTTCTAAGGTTATCATCTTGGTATAATTCTTGACTCCATATTCTCCCTTATTCTATAGTCAAATCAGTTGCCAGATTTTGCCATTTAAGCCTCCTTGGTGTCTCCCATATCCTACCCTTTCTGGCACTTGTACAACATAATACCAAATACTGGTGTCAAGGTTACTAACCAGCATCCCAGAAAGTCACCCTAGAACACTATGCACAGCAAAAAAAAAAAAAACTCAAGCAAACAAACAACAGCAACACAGCAACAATATATGCAACAGACATTGTATAAATGCAGAGTGGTTTCAGTTGACAGGTTACTTCAGTGACTAAATTCAAATTCTAAATTCTATTCAGGATGTATCACATGCACGTTTCACAGTGTCATTTGGATATCTATAGAATAAGAGCAAACAAGCATTGAAATAATAGCATTGGTAGACCTAATAACATCACGATAGACTAAAGATAAGCAAGATTATCAAACAAATGGAACCACAAAGCAGGCACAAGGCCAATACAAAGCTAATAATTAATAACAATAATAATAGCATGAAAATTTAATAATCAGAAGCATATTTGAAAAAAAGTGATTGTATGAACACAGACAATTATATTCCAGACACATAGTACAGGAGTAATGGCATCATCATCTGGCTATTTGTGTAACCATTTTCTCAGTTTCACCTGGGATGTTGTAAGTTGGTTTAGTCACTGTGTGGATAGTCCTAACCCACCTGTGACCTGTTGATTGATCTACCCCTGTACTTATGCTTGTCAATGGTATGGGATCATAACAATCCTCATAAGAATGATTATCTTGTCTGCCTAAGTCTGACCCTAGAGGGGGCTCAGTTTGGCTAGTAGTGTTACTGTAGTCAGAGAGAATTCTCTATCCTCAGAGAGCCTCTAGGATTGAAATATTAGGCAGAAAAGATATTTCTGATGGATACTCTCATCTCCCCTCATCTGAACTGATTATTGGAGTATAGAACATAGGGTTATCTTTACTTGAAACATCTGTTTCTGATCTCTTGTCTGAATCAGACAGTCTTTGCATGACTAGCAGATAAAACTGCTGAGGTGAATGAATGTTTGTTTGCCAGTCTCATTCAACTTCCCCATCTGGGAGGCCAACTAACACACCAATTGACAGCAAGTGATTAGTATGAATTATCTTTATTGTTTCCCTACCAGTCTTATTTTGTAAATAGACAAGTTGCCTAATCTTTCTACACTTAGTCAGAAGTAGTTTTCCTTCAGTCTGTTAGCCTGTGCATCCCATGAACATCAAGATTTTTTAGGAGGACACTGTCACCTTGTTGAAGTTCCTACCAATGAACACGAGCTTATTATCATCATATATTTCTTTCATCATCCTTCCAGGATGATGATGTAGCTATGTGGTAAACATCTTTCAGCCTCCCCCTCAACTGAAAGACAAATTGGTGATGAGTATCTTCAGTCTCTCTGTCCTCAGAGTCCCCCAAATACAGGTTGATAGATAGATGTGGCTCACATCCAAACATCAGTAGGTAGGGTGTAAAGTAGTAGGATTATTCCTGGTGGAATTGTATTTATAACAGAAAAGCCACATACTGACTCCATTGAGACTTTTGTTCTGATCTCAGTGTCCCTAACATATTCATCTGAGTGTGATTGAAACATTCAGGTTGTGGGTCTCCTTGAGGAAAATAAGATGTTGTTTCAGACTTCTTAATGCAAGCCAGAGTCAATATCTCTTTAAACATATCTAACTTAATATGAATGGATCCTGGCAGGAAGTCTATACACTGAGAAATATTTTCCCCACAATACTTTAGCATCTATAGAAGCTTTCTGGTTCCTTACTGGGTATGTTTGAGCTTACTTGGTAAAGTGCTGTCAGCACCAATATGACTTATGTTATTGTTATCTCCTTCCAGATATAGGAATACAGACTATTTTCAAAGGTTTTCTAGTAATTATATGCTCAAAGTAAGAAGCATGAGTTAGTAGTACTTTTCTGGGAGAAGAAAGGGGCACACAATGTATACATATCTCACACTTCTCATTGACATCTGTGCCCATCTTGGACCAGAAAAATTTTTTCTACTAGGTCTAGAGTCCTCTTTTGATCCATATGTTCAAAATCACCATGTAGGAGTTTCATGACCATAGCATGACATGCAACTGCTTCCTGGTACAATTAGTGGGATCGATAATAGCCTGGCACAGTACTCCATTGCCTAGCTCTGACTTCTTCCATTGTCTTAAAAGTACAGTACCTTCAGAAGACTGGCACTTGAATCCTTTGCCATCACCACTTCATTTCTTGGTTTATATTACTTCATGTAGGTCTTCATCAGCCATATGCTTTCCTTTCCAGTCATTGACAGACAACTGATGCAAAGAAGTTTGAATCAACAAAGCAAGATTTATGTATGCTATTGGCAGATGGTCTGTGGCATGGTGGAAGTCTTGGGCTTTAAGATATATTGCCATCTACATGCAGGCTAGTTCTTTGGCTATTGCATACAGCTCTTACACCTTCTTTAGGCATTATCACAGCACTAGTGTCCTATGGTCTTCTACACAGTGCATCTGCAATCACATTCATCTTTTCAGGATGGTAGCAAATTCTGAATTCATAGTTTGCTAGTGATGTCGTTCCTCTCTGGCAAATAACATCCGACTTGACACTTGTCAGAGTGTGTCATGGATTTTTGTCAGTCCACACTCGCAACTGTGCTCCATACACATAATCTCTAAATTTCTCAAGGGCAGCCCACTTCAAAGCAGAAACTTTAGCCTGTAAATAGGAGAGGATGGTTCACTATTGCTCTGACTTCTGGTGGCAAATTTTCACACTCCCATCACTCTCTTGATACAAGTCTGCTCCCAAGCCCACCCTGCTGGCAATTGTAGGTAGTACAAGAGGTTTGCTTGGGTCAGCATAGGTCAATACTGGTGCAACTGCAAGGCAGTTAGCCAAATCTTTAAATGCTTGTTCACATGTCTGTTTAAATTTCAAGTGATTTTCTGCTAGGTAATCCAATGCTTTCTTTAGTCTCTCCTCATGTTCTTCCAGGGTATTCCCCAAAATGATGTCATCAAGGTACACTAACACTTTGTCACCAATTAGTTTCTCCAATTGTTTCTGAAAGTTAAGAGAACCTCTTGAGATGCCACAGAGCATATATGCAAACTAGCAAAATCCAACTGGACAGCTGAAAGCAGTCTTAAAATTTTTTCAATATTTTATTTTTTTCCTAATTATATATAAAACAATTTTTAACCTTTTTTTTCCCTTTTGAGTTCCAGATTCTCACCCACTCTCCCTTCCCTTCCTTATTATTGAGAAGGCAAGCAATTTGATCAAGGCTATATATGTGCAGGCAGGAAAAGCATTTACATATTAGTCATGTTGTGAAAGAAAACACAGACAAAAAAAACCCAAGAAAAATAAAGAAAAAAAAAATCCAGTATACTTTGATCTACATTCAGATTCCATCAGTTCTTTCTCTGGAGGTGGATAGCATTTTTCATCATAGGTCCTTCAGGATTGTCTTAGATCTTTGTGTTACTGGGTCATTGAAAGTTGATCATTGTACAATATTGCTGTTAACTGTGTACAATATTACCTTGGTTCTGCTTACTTCACTTTGTATCAGTTCACTTATTTCCAGGCTTTTCTGAACTCATCCTGCTTGTCATTTCTTATAGCACTATAATATTCCATGCCAATCATATACTACAACCTGTTCAGCAATTCCCCGATTGATGGGCATCCCCTCAATTTCCAATTCTTTGCCAACACAAAAAAGCTGCTATAAAATGTTTTTGTACATATATATCCTTTTCCTTTTTTTAAAAAAAATCTCTTTGGACTGCAGACTTCATAGTGGTAGCAATCTTTTTTTTTTTCTCATCTTTCTCTGCCATAGAAATTGATAGTAAGTACCATGCAAATCCAACACAGAAAACCATTGACTGCCTAATAGACTATTAAAAACATCTTGAATTCTTGGCATAGTGCATTAGTCTACATTGATTTTCTTGTTAAAAATCTGGTAGTCTACGCATATGCATATCATTCCAGATTTCTTTGATACCAACATTATGGGCAATGCACAAAAGCTATGATATCATTCAACAGCAGGTTATTGAGATGGTCTCTGAGGTCATTCATTATAGCCAAAAAGATCTTTCTAGGTCTTTCTGAAATGGTTGTAAGTGAGCTTGATTTTGTGAGCTGTTTCCTGTTCACAACCCACATCTCTCACTGATGCAGTGAGAACACACCTGTCTCTTACTGAATTTCTGCCTCAGTTATTTCTTCCATTTCTATGGCACCAGGGAATCCCCCCAGTAAAATGTCTTAGGATTCACTTCAGTTGTTGAAGGGTGAGGCATGGCCTTATGATGATCACTGTCATCATTTGACTCTGTTCTATATACACCTCTGTGCAAGCTTTATAGATGGTAAAGATGTGCAGATAAGTTGCAATGTATTTGCACTATTTAAGTAGTATTCTGAACAGACTGGAATTAGTTCCAATTAGTACTGAAACTCTATTGACATATAACTGGTCTGGACAAACCAAAGGCAGAATGTTCATTACTTTGTTGGCACCAGTCATAGCTTCAAAATATTACAAGAATATTTCAGTGTATCCCAAGTCTGAGTAGTTTTTGTCATTCAGTCCTCCGAGGCCCAAATCTACAAGAAACTCTATGGGTATTTTCTTCAAATAGAATGAGTGGAACACAATGTGTTATCTTGTACAGAACAACAAAGCAATCCACATTCCCAACTTTTACAGACATCTCTGTGCAAGGTCCTATGAGGCCAGGCAGAAAAGAGCCAGGAGAAGTCACTGATGAGGTAATTGTCTGTTTATTGGACCTGGAGTAACCTTCTTCCCAGGTGTTCCTTTTCCCTGAAACTAATTCTGTAGTCCTTAGTCTCTAAAGTATCAAGGTCCCATTTTCTTTTTGAATGCACTTAGCTATCGTGAAGGGTAGCTAGGTGGTACAGTGGATAGAACACCGGACTTGGAATCAGGAAGATTCATCTTCATGAGCTCAAATATGGCCACAGACACTTACTGTCTGTGTGACCCTGGGCAAGTCACTTAACCTTGTTTGCCTCAGTTTCTCATCTGTAAAATGAACTGAAGAACAAATGGTAAAAGATTCCAGTACCCTTGCTAAGAAGACCCCAAATGGAGTCATGAAGAGTCATTGGACAGGACTCAATTGACTCAAGAACAACAAAGCTAATGTGTGGGTCATTTTCTCCATAGTTCTAACGGAAATCAAGTCCATCTCTATGATCTTACTGTACTGTAACACCAAGGAAAGGCAACTTCCCAAGGTTCAGAATACCAGCATAGGTGCTCTCCATTTTATTCAGTGACAAACCAAGAACAGAGAAGGTCAAAACATGACATCATTCAAAATACAGCATTTACTAAGTGTGATTAAATAATCTCCAAGTACTACCCCACCCCAGGACCTTCCAATCATTCAATCAATTACAAAGTCCCTGTTCTAAATACTACTCCACCCCTAGGCTGTACCTTCATTTAGTCCACCACAAAGCCCCTCTTCTCAAATGGAGATTAGTTTCCAAACATAAGTAAAGTACATACACTTGTTCAACCATAGAACACAAAAAGGTCAAAAGTTCCCCACCCCTGGATCACAATTGAATCTACCCCAGAGTTACATCAAGTTTAAGCACAGCACTTAATACCCAAATGGAGGTCTTTTCTTCATCTTGACACAAGGCAAGTTCTCAGCAATCTTAGTTCCTGGGGAGACAAGGCTTAGCAAGGCCACAAGATACATTGCCAGTCTCTTCATTAATTCATCCTCTGTCTGTAGAACAGTCCTAGGACCCCTGAAAACATTAGCAAAACCCTCTCTCAGGATTTCTGTAAACATACAACAAGAAAATCCTTCTTCAGGGCTTCTGAACCAACAGAAAGGTTCCCAGATCCCTGCAACAACAGCACTGTCCTTCACCAGTGGACAGTAGTCACTCTCTGTCTGCAGGACAGAGTCTCAGGGTTTCTTAACCAAAAGCCAGGTTCCAGGACTTCTTCAACAACAGGACTGTCTTTCACCAGTGGACAAATCTGGCAAAACAACATCAAAACAGACAGACAAAGTACCAGCAAAACAGCCATGTCTCCTCAGTCCTTGGCAGCTCAGGGGGCAGGTCTCAAAAGTCCAGGGTGATTCAAAGTGTCCCCCAGCAATCCTTCTCAGTCTCTCTCTCTGCCTCCATGAGGTGCTGCTTCCAAAAAGTTCTTCTGCCTCTCTCTTGTCTCTCCAAATCTACGTCACCAGCTCCTCCCAGTTCAGGACTTTCTTTTCACATCAACAAGTCCATCCCACAGGTGGGATTAACAAGCTCTGGGTTTTAACACAATCAATTTGAAAACCAAGCCAATACAGGGGAATCTTTAATTGCCATTACTATCACACTTACCTATGCGATGGTGTATGTATGTTAATCAGTCATGGTCTCCATTCTTTAGATCCAGGACTTTTCCAATCAGTCACTGACTGCTGTTCTTCTTCTTGTGTTCTTGTGAACATCTGTTTCAACTTCACCCCTAAAGTAATTGTTCCACCTCATCTCTTTGGTCCATATTTCCACTGTTCAAGTAGATTCTACTTAAAGTTTCAATTACCCAAGTGTACTGTAGTGAGTTCATCATATTTGACCCCTGCATGCTCTGCCCATGTAGTAGACATTGGCCACTGTCATAGTCTTACTGATGCCATGGGATGACCACCTCCTTTCCCTTCTCTTCTTGTTCTCCCTGAGAGTCCCCAAACTCCTGCTGTAGCTGTACATGGAATTCTTTAACTTTCTGAGGGTTGATCTTGAATTAGCTTCCTCTGTTCCCCAAATAGAAAGAACTATTAATAAATTGAAATTCACTTCACTCCTCCTGGTTTCTTATCTCTAGATAGTTGTAAATCCCATTTGTCATCTAAGAAATCACCTTAACGTTTTCCAAAACTGGTTAGATTTCCAATCTGCATTCTCTAGAGAAATTTTTTAAAAATTTCTTACCCAATGTGAATGTAGTATTCTTCTTTATTTTTCCTAAATTTATCTACTTAAAACTTTAACTTGTTTCCCAACTATTTGGGCCCACTTTTGTTAGATCTGTACATGGACCTGGAGAGCATACTCTGGGGACTTTCAGAAATAAGGAGAATGAATGTTTCTAATTGGTTGGATGCTGTGATATTTGAACCTATTGATAATGCCCATCTAGTTTTTACTGACTACAAAGGTAATGACTGTTGGACAGGCTCTGCAACCCTGGGATGAAGACAGGGATGAAAATGAGGATATTTTCATCCTGACTCAGTTATTGGCAAGAAGAGACATCTTTAAAAAATTATTTTAATTGTCTACTGTGTAAATTAATTCAGCTGTAAATAACTATTCAGACAACCAGGAATTTGACAAGATGAAGTGTCATCTACCAAAGAGTCCTGGGTAATTGGGCTGTATTTTTGTATTTGTTTTGCTAGCAACATTAAGTAGCACTTGCTTAATTCCTGGTTTTAACTTGATAGTGCTATTTCTAGAAGTATGGTAATTATATTGATATCTTTTTTTAAAAAAAGTTTCATTGATATCTTTTGCTTTCACATCACCTTCACACACACACACACACACACACACACACACACACACACACTCACACTCTCCACCTACCCAGAGAACCATCCCTGTAACAAAGAAAAAGAGAAAAAAATCAATTTAATAAAACTATCCAACATATCAACTGAACCTGATGTCATATGCAATGTTCCACACCTGTAATCTTCAACCTCTGCAAAGAAGGGAGCTGGGCTCTTTTTCTTAGGACCAAATTTGGTCATTATCAATGAATAATCAAGTAAATGAATTAAAAAGTATCTAATAAATGTTTTCTATGTGTCAGGCATTTTATATTTTCACTATAGCATGGTCAGGTTTTGTTTCTGTTGTCGTTTTTCCACTTGTAATTTGTAGTCACATTGTCAATTGTTTTCCTGGGTGTGAATATCCTTGGAAAGAAGTTTAGACTGCAGGGTGCAAAAGAGGACACAGAAAATGAGAGATAGGCTGACTGGCTGCAAGAAGGTCTGTTCTCAGTTCTCTTGCTGGTTGAGCATTAAACCTTGAGCCAATCCACCAGCCTTTCATTGACCCATTTTCTTGATCTATAAAATGGGGGATAATAATACCTGCCTATGTCTTAAATGCCCAGGGAGGACTGACTAATGTGTGCAAAGTGCTCAAAGCTAGGGATGATTGAAGCTAAGTGAGCGTAATGTGTTCCTTAAAATCGGAAATGGAATTTCCTTTGCCAAGTTTATCACTACACAGCCCCTTCTCTCAAACCTTTCTCTTTGTACTTTTTGGGAGCTGGATCATTCTTAGGGAAATAAACTAAGGTATCCTGCTATTTGGAATGATTTAATTCTCTGCTTTTTCTGAGACCTGAACGACATAATGATGCTTGCAATAATGGATGTGAAAGTGCTCCGAAAGCATGATGGGATATACACAGGTAAGGGTGTTATTATCATTAAGCTTGAATTTGCCCTCTACTTTATGTAACACACACACACACACACACACACACACACACACACACACACACAAATTTCTGGAAGTTAAATCTGGAGTAAAATGAATGAAATCAACACTTTTCTCTTATAAATTATTATACAGCATAAAACATTACTCTCCTGGATGAGTAAAGTGGTAGCTATTTGTAAAGTGGAAACTTTGGAATTCAGCCCTCTGAATTATTCAAGCTCATAATTAGAAAAATTAAAATTAAAACAATGCCAGGATGCCACTTTAGGCCCATTAGATTAGCAAAGATCATTATTTTTTTTTTAATTTTAAAATTCAATATTAACAAGCTTGTGGAGAAATAGGCAACCCACACTTCTGGTAGAGCTGTGAATTTGGTAAAATTAGTTTTGGAAATCAAAGTGGAATTATACAATAAGAGTTCCAAAGCTATTTGTACTCTTTGATCCAGGGATCATACTATTAAGCTTGTACCCTAAGGATACTATTGAAAGGAAAGAAAGACATTTGTTGATGTAGGTATTCTTTCCCATGCACGTGGATTGCATGATTCTTTTTCATGTTCTGTTGTGAGACCTTCACAAGATTTATACAGGACCCCTGGAGGTGGAGTAGAAGGGGAAGACACTCTGTATGAGAAGGATTCTTCTCTTATGCTTCAGTAACTTCTTTATCCTGAAAAATCTCTTCAACTCCGTAACTCACATTTTAGAATTCCTTTGGGTCTCTCCCTCCAAATGAAGGGCATAAGGCTCTTCTGGACTTTTCTATGAGCCCATCCCCCACTATGTACCTTCTCCCACCCCCTTTTCATCTTCCTTTTATGTGGTGTTTTCCCCTTTTAGAATATAAACTCTTTGAAGGCAGGGACTGTCTTTTCTTGTATTTTGTTGTCTATTTGTATTCCCACCATTTTGCACAATGCCTGGCACATAATAAATGCTTAATAAATGCTTGTTAGCTGACTACTGACTTTCTCACAGTCTCTTGACATTACATGAATACCATGTGATTCCTTCTGGTCTTCCTTTTCTTCTGTTCTGTACTTTTAGAAAATGTTCCAATGAACTTCCTTTCTTTTCTGTTTTTTTAGGAGGCAACCCTCTACTGCTAACCACTGTGCTTTTCTCACCTCTCCCCCTCAATGGAAAAAACAAACAAGTTTTTTAATAAATATGCATAGTCAAGCAAAATAAAACCCCACATTGGCTATGACAAATAATGAGTCATTTTGTATCTTAAGGATGTCACCTCTTTATCAGCATAGGGGTAGCATGCTTTATCAGCAGTCCCCTGGAATTCCAGTTTTGTATTGCATTGATCAAAGTTCTTATGTCTTTTTTAGTTGTTTTTCTTTATAATGTTATTACTATATAAATTGTTCTCAGGGGCCTCATCACTTCATTCTGCATCAGCTCATACAAGTGATTCCAGGTATTCCCAAGCTGTCCATTTTGTCATTTCTTGTGGTGTAATAATATTCATTACATTCATATACATATCTAATTTGTTCAGCTTCTCACCAATTGATAGTGACTCCTTTGTGTACAGTTCTTTGCTGCCACAAAAATCAATGCTATAAATATTTTTGTGTTTAAGGGCTCTTTTCCTCTTTCTTTGATGTATTTAGGATTATAGGACTAGTGGTGTATTGCTAAATCAAAGATTATGCACAGCTTAGTGATTTTTTTAAGGCATAGTTCCAAGTTGCTTTCCAGATTGGCGTTCTGCATCAACATTGCAATGGTTTCCTCATTTGTAAAATAAGGAGATTTAATTAGATGAACTTTGACATCCTTTCCAAGCTCTTGATTTATGATTTTTCCATTTTGCTACAGCTTCTTTTTTGTTTTTTTTTTGGTTTGATTTATTAAGTAGATTTTTATTGTTGTTTTTTACTTTTATAAAAAATAGATTTCCCCAGGTATGCCTTTCCTTCCCCCTTCCAGAGAGCCTTTGTTATAAGTAACAAAGTTATGTTTTAAGCTATAGAAAGAATATCAATGCTGACATAATTAATTTCTTCTAGTAGGCTACCTACTGACAGAACCCTGGACAAGTATATTAAGTGTAGAGTGCCAATAGTTAAATTCATGCTCGTAGACCATCAATGGTCTATGTGATTCTTTTTAAAAAATTATTTATTTATTTATTTGTTTTTAGTGTTCAACATTCACTTCTTTATATATATATATATTTGAATATTTGATTTTAAAACTTTCAATTCCAGATTCATTCCCTTCCCCCCCTGCCACCCACCCCCACTGGGGAGACAAGCAGTTCAGTATAGGTTGTACATGTGCGGCTAATGCAAAACAATAACATAGTAGATGTATTGTAGAAGACTGACTATATTTCCCTCCCTCCTATCCCACATCCCACTTGTTCTATTCTCTACTTTGATCCTGTCCCTTTTCAAAAGTGGGTGCTTCCAACTTCCCTCCCACCCAGCCTGCCCTCCCTTCCATCATCCCCCTCACATCCCCTTCCCCCCCTATTCTCCTAGAGGGTGAGATCCCCTATTTAGTGTGTATTTCCCTCCCTCCTCAAGCCAGATTCAATAGGAATAAGGTTGACCCATTCCCTTTTGCCTTCCTATTCTTCCCCTCCATTGTAACCATTTTCCCTTGCCTCTTCTGTATGAGATAGTTGCCCCACTCTGTCTCTCCCCATCTCCTCTCATTATATTCCTCTCACCCCTTAATTTCACCTTTTAAGTATCATCCCTTCCTGTTAAATTGGTCCCGTGACCTCTATCTATGTATACCTGTAAACATATATACACACATTCACATATGTATTCATATGCCCGCATACCCTCATATAAAGAGATATATATAATATATATTATATATATATATATATGTATATATTTCTAAACCCTTCAACTACTGAGAAAAGTTTCATAAGTTACAATTATTGTTTTTCCATGTAGGAATGTTAATAGTTCAACTTTGGCCAGGTGGCTCAGCAAGCAAGAGCTTCAAATCTGGGCCCAGACACCCAGCACCACACCCAGAAACAACAACTGGCCATGCAGCCCTGAGCAAGCCACTCAACCCCGATTGCTCCCCCCTAAAAAAATAGTTCAACTTTGATAAGTTCCTTATCCTTCCCTGTTTACCTTCTCATGTTTCTCTTGCTTCTTGTATCTGAATGTCAAATTTTCTATTCAACTCTGGTTTTTTCAGCAAGAATGCTTGAAAGTCCTGTATTCCACTGAATGACCATATTTTCCCCTGAAACATGATACTCAGTTTTGCTGGGTAGGTGACTCTTGGTTTTAATCCCAGCTCCCTTGACCTCCGGAATATCACATTCCAGGCCCTTCGATCCCTCAGTGTAGAAGCTGCCAGATCCTGGGTTATCCTGATTGTGTTTCCACAATATTCAAATTGTTTCTTCCTGGCTGCTTGTAATATTCTCTCCTTAATCTGGGAATTCTGGAACCTGGCTATAATATTCCTAGGAGTTTTCTTTTTGGGATCTTTTTCAGGAGGTGATCAGTGGATTCTTTCAACCTCTATTTTGCCCTCTGACACTAAAACATCAGGGCAGTTTTCTTTGAGAACTTCCTGGAGGATGCTTTCCAGGCTCTTACTTTGGTCATGGCTCTCAGGCAGTCCAATAATTTTTAAATTATCTCTCCTGGATCTCTTTTCCAGGTCAGTGGTTTTTCCCATGAGATATTTCACATTGCCTTCTATTCTTTCATTTGTTTGGATCTGTTTAACAGCATCTTGATTTCTCATAAAGTCATTAGCTTCCATTTGCTCCAATCTAATTCTGAAGCAATGATTCTCCTCAGTGAGCTTTTGAGATTCTTTTTCCATCTGGCAAATTCGACTTTTTAAGGCATTCTTCTCCTCATTGCCTTTTTGAGCCTCCTTTGCCATTTGAGTCAGTCTGTTTTTTAAGGTATTATTTTCTTCAGTCAGGATGTTGACTCTCATTTCATAATTTTCTTGCATTGTTCTCATTTCTCTTCCCAATTTTTCCTCCACTTCTCTTATCTGCTTCTTAAGGTCCTCTATGGCCTGTAACCAGCTTGTATTTTCCTTTGAAGCTTTTGGTGCAGGAGTTCTGACTTCACTGATTTCCTCCTGTTCCATGCCTTGCTCCTTCTTATCCCCCAAATAGGAGTGTAATGCTGGAATCTTCTGTCTGCTTTGTTTCCTTTGCCTGCTCATTTTGCCACTCAATGATTTGACTTTTGGGCTTTTTGCCACAGTAGGACTCTGCCACCAGACAGGGGAGTTTTCGTCCCAAACGCTGGGGTTTTCTCAGCTGCCAGAGGTATTAGATGGGTGCCCTCTCTGAGGTCTCCACACGCTCTGGCAAGCTGGACACACACCCCAGGACCTCCACCCTAGACTGCAATCCAGATCCAAGCAGGTTAAAGCAAGAGTGATTACCCCTCAGACTGGTGCTTGGTCCCCCTACACTCTGCAGGCCAGGAGCTGAAGCCTCCACGTCAGCATCTCAGAGGTTTCTCGCCTTGGGGGTAAAAAGCCATGCACTCCCACTTACTGGGTCCCAAAGTCCAGAATGCATTGGCCTCTCACCTTGTCTTTCGCATCTATGTATTGATAAATCTGGAAATGGCCACAGCTGCTGCTGATCTGGAGTCCCTCTAGCTGGCGGCTGGTCAGGCCCACCCTGGGGTTAAAGCCTCAGCGCGGTGCTGGGCTCGGCTCCCAGAGCATTGCACTGGCCGATTCCTGCCGGTCTGCTGGACTGTTCTCAGCTGGAGGTTAGCTTCTCTGTGTCATTTTGTGGGTTCTGCAGCTCCAAAATTTGTTTAGAGTCCCCTTTTTACATGGATTGGGGAGGGTGGAAGCCGGAGCCACGGGAGGGTCGTGCTTCTACTCCGCCATCTTGGCTCCGCCCCCCCTCAACATTCACTTCTATAAGATTTTGAGTTCTAAATTTTCTCCCCTTTTCCTCTATTTACCCCTCCGTAAGATGGATATTGACTGTACATGTGCAATCATATTAAACATATTTCCATATTAGTCATGTTGTAAAGAAAAATTAGAACCAAAGGGAAAACCATGAGAAAAAAAAGAACAACAAAAAAGAGAAAATGGTATGCTTTGATCTGCATTCAGATTCCATAGTTCTTTTTCTGGATGTGGACAGTATTTTCCATCATGAGTCTTTTGGAATTGTCTTAGATCCCTGCATTGCTGAGACGAGCTAAGTCTGTCAAAGTTGTTCATCATGCAATGTTGCTATTACTGTGTCCTGTATCCTCCTCGTTCTGCTCGCTTCATTCAGCATCAGTTCATGTAAGTCTTTCCAGGTTTTTCTGAAGTCCACCTGTTCATTCTTTCTTATGAAACAATAGTATTCCATTACATTCATATACCACAACTTGTTTAGCCATTCCCCAATTGATGGGCATCCCCTCAATTTCCAATTCTTTGCCACCACAAAAAGAGCTGCTATAAATATTTTTATACATGTGGATTCTTTTCCCTTTTTTATGATCTTTTTGGGACACAGGCCTAGTAGTAGTATTGCTGTATCAAAGGATATGTACAGTTTTATAGCCCTTTGGGCATAGTTCCAAATTGCTCTCCAGAATGTTTGGATCAAACTGCGTAATTTGTAATGTCTTCTGTACCTTTTCCTACTATTCTGCCAGTGTCACTTCAAAAGCAGAAGGGGGCTACTCCTAGGACTGGTGACCATTTTCTATTTCTCTTAGTTTCATGGATTGCTACAGGCAAAATAGGAATCACTTTCCTATTTTGGAGGAAATATGGAGCTAGTATGTTGGCAGTGAACCTCTCCATACTTTACTAGGTTGATCTTTTTTTTTTTTGCTTTTTGAAAGGGCAGTTGGGGTTAAGTGACTTGCCCAAGGTCACTCCGCTAGTAAGTAGGTTTATCTTTTGTAAGCCTGGTAGAACCTGCTAGAGCTTTTGCTCTGCTGAAATTGCATGAATGCATTAGGGAATTTCAAAATGAAGAAAGAAGGTTTTTGCCAACAGGAGGGTCAGGGAAATATTTCGTAGAAGAGGTGCCTTTTAAAGAACAAATGGAAGTTCAATAGGCAGAGATAGAGAGTAAAGGCATTGCAGGCATGGAATCCTAATAGTCTAGGATTTGGGAATGGGAAAGGACCTTAGAAAATAACTAGTTCAAATCTTTCATTTTACAGATGAGGCAACTCATCCATGAGGCCTAGGGAGATGAAGTGACTCATTCAAATGAGCAACCTGAGTGAAGTTAGAGAGATATAAAAAAGCAGGTGTGCATTTGGGGGACAGAATTGCCCAGTTTTGCTGGAGCGTAGAGTGCATGAAGTAATATGAGCTGAGGCTAGCAAGGTTAAGTTGATACATGCTTATGGAGAGCCTTGAATACCACAAATTTTACTTCTTGATCTCATCAGTTCCCATAGAATCAATTATTACTTCTATGCAAATGTTTTTCAGATCTGCTTAGATGACCCTACCTTCTCTCCTAACCTCTAGTCTCTCATCTCCAGTTGCCTATTGGACATCTCAAGCTGGATGGTTTATAGACATATTAAACTCAACAATGACCAATAATTACCTTCACCCCAAACCTTCCCCTCTTTCTAACTTCCCTATTACTGTTTAGGGCACTACTATCTGTCCAATCACCCAGGCTAACAACCTAGGTTGGGGGTGGGGAGCCTGTGGCCTTGAGGACACATGTGGCACTCTAGGTCCTCAAGTGCATCCCTTTGACTGAATCCAGTTCAGTCAAACCCACCCCTGATCTAGGTGCTATACTTTGTGCATTACTCTCACCGCCCCCCACATTACCCATATTCAGTCTATTTCTAAGTGGATTCTAGCTTTGTAACATCATTCAAATATTTCTCCTACTCTCTTTTAACACTGCCACCATCCTGGTGCCAACTTATTGTCTAACCTATTGATATACGCTTTTTGTTGGTCTCAAGTATCTCTCCACTCCAGGCCTTTCTCCTCTCAGTTGGTAAACTGATCTTCCTAAAGCGAAGGTCCAGTGGATGCCTATTACCTTCAGGATCAAATGGAAAATCCCTTGTTTGACTTTTAAAACTTTCATAGCCCTCCTGGTCTTCTCATACCTCACTTCCTGTCACATACTCTGTGATATGGGGACATTGTCTTCCTTGCTGTTTCTTTCACAATATGCCCTATTTCCCAACCTTTTTTTCTTGCCCCCATGCCTTGAATTTTGTTTTATTTTTAATTTATGAAATAAAACAAGCATTTCCATAACACAGTAGAACAAAGATGATTGCACATGAAACTACTAATCTATTATGTACAACTTGCTATTCCTTTTAAATATATAATAAAGTTATCATGTACATTTCTTTTTTTCCCTTTTTTTTTTCTCTCCTCCTCGCCCCACCATAGAGATAACAGGAGAAATAGTACAATAGGCTACTTGTAGACACATATATGTGTGTGTATGTGTGTGTGTGTGTATGTATGTGTGTATGTGTATAATCATTCTATACATACTTCTATTGATCAGTTCTTTCTCTGTATGCAGATAGTAACTAACTTCACATGTCCTTTGTAGTTAACTTGGGTATTTATAATAGACAAAATGACTTAGTCTCTTAAAATCGCTCATAAAACAATGTTTTCTTGGTTGTGCTCACTTTGCTCTTCATTATTTTGTTCAAGTCTATCCCTTGCTTGCCCTCATGCCTGAAATGCTTGCTTTCCTCATCTTTGCCTCCTGGCTTCCTTCAAATGTCAGCTTAAAGTTCCAACTTCTGCAAGAAATCCTTTCTGGTGGGGCGGCTAGGTGGCACAGTGAATAGAGCACCTGCCCTGGAGTCAGGAGGACCTGAGTTCAAATCCTGACTCAGATAGTTGACACACTTACTAGCCGTGTGACTTTGAGCAAGTCACTTAACCCCAATTGCCCTCCAAAAAAAAAAAGAAATCTTTTCTGGGTTCCTACTGATGCCTTCCCTCCGAGATTATCTGCAAGTTAGCCTGTGGTATATACATGGTTGTCTGCATTTTGTCTCCTTGACACGATTGTGATCAACTTGAGAGCCTTTTTTTTTTCTTCCCCAGCATTTACCCCAGTGTCTGGCACAGAGTAGGTGCTTAGTAAATATTTTTTGATTTGACTTGATTTGATATGTGATATGTCTATTTGTATAGACAGAGTAGATGGTTATTAAATGTTTATTTTTGATCATCATACACTGGGGCATACAAAGAAACACCACTGAAATTATGAAATACAGCTTTTGTTGTCAATCAGCCTTCTCAGTCGTGTCTGACTTTTTGTGATCCTATTTGGCATTTTCTTGGCAAAGATACTGTAGTGGTTTGCCATTTCTTTCTACAGTTTTTTTTTTTTTAACAGAAGAGGAACTGAGGCAAATAGGGTTAAGTGACTTGCCCAGGGTCATGAAGCTAGAAAGTGTCTGAGACCAGATTGTACTCAGAAAGATGAGTCTTTCTGACTTCAGACCCAAGCACTCTATCCTAAATCATTAAATAGTTGTTCAGAATTTTGGAGCTCTTTATGATGTGAGTCCACTGAAAAGCCCCTTTGGTGTCCTAATCTCTACTTTGAGAAATGCTGATGTTTTAAATGATTTAATTGGATTATTTAAATGCAAATCATCTTGATGTCATGAGGGAAGGCATAAAACATTTTATTTAGAAAAGGGATCCTAATGTAACTGCGTATATGGTATGCTCTTATGATCATTCTCTCTCAAGAAAAATGCAATCAATAAGAGAAACTAGATAGATCCAGAGGCCAAATAATGTAATCAAGGTGATGGAATAAGTGCTGCCAGGATTACAATTAGCAATTTTGAGAGGCAAGCACTACAAAACACATTTTCAAGTCACATTTTTTAAGGAAAAAATCTGGTGGGGTCAGAACAGGAGAATTTGTGACACGGGGCTATATAGGAGTGAAACAAAGATCTCCAGACACCACAAAGCTGCTGCTGGGGGAAGCTACCATGGAGGGGAATGGAGAGAGCAGGCTCATTGAGAATCTCACTTTGTAGTTTCATATTTTAAATAATTATTCCAGTTAACTAAGCACTAGACTCAGTTGTTTTCTATGCTGTTTCCCATGCCTAGAATACTCTCTCTCCTTATTACTACCTCCTGGCCTCTGTGGCTTCCCTCAAATCCTTACTAAAATCCCATCTTCTATAAAAAGCCTTTCCTGATCCTCCTTAATGCTAATAGGGCCTTCCTTCTTTTGATTACCTCCAATTTATCCTGTATACATCTTGTTTGCACATAGTTGTTTTCTCCCTAGACTGTGAGCTTCTTGAGTTCAGGGACCATAGTTTGCCTTTTATATTACTTGGCTCTTTATACTGTGTCTGACATAAAGAAGGTGCTGAATAAATTCGTATTGACTGGCTAAATTTTGGTTTCCTAGAATAACAAGCTGGTTACCCCACTCTTGCTATGTCTCTAGGCACTATCACTGGAGTCAGATAATAAACACGGAACTCTATAGTTTGGAAAAACAAAAGCCAAGATACAGATGATAGAAATAATGGGGAGTTTTGATAGGAAAAATAGACTTTGGACCAAACCCTAGAAACGTATGAGGCAAATTTAGGAATTTCAAAGAAAATACAGTTTCACACAGTGGATAGTAACTAAAGAACTCATTATTTAGGACAAAGTCTCTGTCTTTTTTACCTTTATGTTTCTCCTGGTACCTAGTATAATATTTGTATTGAATTAATGAATAAATGAATTCTGGCATAGGCTGAAAATATAAAAACTGTAGCTTGGAAAAGAAGTTAGATAAATTCATTGTAAGTAGATTCCTAATGAATAATCAGGGGGAAATTAAGGTGTTTGGGGGTATAACCCTAGCCCCTGCAGCTGACAGCAAGAAGGTTGCAAGTGCCTTTTCACAATATGTTCTTTCATACCCACTGTCAGAGACAGAACACTGGACTGACTGAACAAGCTATGGGACTTTCTCACTATGGTAATTCTTATTCACATATTCTATTCTGGGTCTTTAATATCTATTTAATTCTCTCAACCAGCTCTCTCTGAGTGGAAACATTTGTTAACAGAGAAAGCTCTAAGACAAAAGCAATACTTTAAAAGTATCAGAGCAAAACAAATGGGCCTTAGGATAAACAGCAAGGGAAGGTTTTGCGTGTCTAAAAATAGTTTTAAAAATTATAAACTCAATAGTCATCAACAAAAACAAATACTCAAATAAGTGTAACCTTTGTGCCAAAGTCCATTGGTGTGGTACCTTCTCCTGGATGGTGGAGCATCTGCTAGAGGGTGGGGCAGAGCAGGTGAGAGCCAGGGAGAGGAGAGGTTCAGTCTCTTGTTGGAGTCTTTTCAGGCTCTTTGGGCTCTGCAGTTCAGGGGCTTATGGCTTCCAGCTTTCAGAGAGAAGATGGATAAGCCAGGCCCACTTTAGGTTTCTGAAGGGAGAATAAACTCTAGGAAGAAGCTAACATGAAAGGGTCTAGCAGTTTCCATCATGTCCCTATCTCTGGTTTGCTACACTAGAGACTTCAGGGAATTTCCTCTTGGGTTCTCTGTCTCTGTCTTTCTATTTCTCCCTCTTTCCTCCTTCTCCTTCACCTTCTCCTTCTCCTCCTCCTTCTTATTCTTCTCTCTCTCTCTCTCTCACTCTCTCTTTCTCTCTCTCTCTCTCTCTCTCTCT
>NW_027187260.1:1335008-1429486 GCF_028583685.1 Petaurus breviceps papuanus | reverse complement strand
TCTCTCTCTGTGTCTCTCTCTCTCTCTCTCTCTCTCTCTCTCTCTCTCTCTCTCTCTCTCTCCCTCCCTCCCTCCCTCTTTCCCTCCTATATTGTGGAAGGAAGGTCCTACTAGGCCCTCTCCTTCTCACTGTATTGTCTCTATATATTCTACTATGTATACTTTCTCCAATTTCTGTTTTGCTATTAAATTGAATAAATGGGTTTCTTTGCTGCTTGCTGTGTGTACTTTGTGAAATTGGTATTTGGTGGGAAGGGAATCAAATCTTACATGTAGAGTTTAGTCTTCCATTCCCCATTAATGAACACTGATTAGTTTAGCTTGAACCTGAAAACCACAATCCCTAGATTAGCAATATTTAAGAGACCAGATAGATGTAATTCTTGCCAAATATCCCCTCTTTCTGAGGAGAGCCTCTAGTCTCCACTGTCTCCTGGTGGGAAATAAAGAATCCCTTGGAGAGGAGAAGGGTAGAGAAAAAGGTTAGAGATATTTATTCTGTCTCCCTTTGAGCCATACATTGATACCCCCCCCCCCCATACCACATGTAGGGGACAGTCTATATACATTAGTACACTAAATAAGAAATAGAATCTCCAGTTAACTCTTCTGTATTTAACAGAGCAAAGAGAAAACAAAACAAAAAATAAGAAATATATTGGACTGTGAGCTCCTTCAGAGTAGAGGGTGGAGGCTGGTTTTGATGGGGATGGGACCGGAACCTCTAAAAGCCCCTGAAACTTTTGCCACACAACCTAGCCCTTGAGCCCAGATCTCTGGGGTTGTCTTGAGGCATCACTGATCCCAGTAATGCTTTCAACTGAGTTGTCCTTTCATTGTGACCCCATGCCCAACCCTTCATTCTTTGTTACCCCTGACCCCACCCAACCTTCAATTCTCAGTCACCTCCGATCCAGCCCAACCTTCATTCTTTGTTACTTCCAGACCACCCCCAGGATATTTCTCACCTTTAATCCCATCTAGACCCTTCTATGTTACCTCCCAGTAACCCCAAGCTATAGGCCACTCCATCATCACATCTAGATCTTCCCACAGTCTTTCTGTATATAAGGTCCATCTTTCCCCTTATTAAATTGCACATGTTCCTTAGGAATTGGGCCCATTTGTCAATACAAACGTCACAAATGCTCAGATTCTTAAAAATCTGCCTGCTCCAATCAGTGTTTTCATAATCCTTGTCTTTGACTGAAAGAAGGCTTGAGCTGAATTCTTTTAAGGCAGAACCCATTCCTTTTGCCCTTGAATCTTGGGGTTCCCAGCACCCCTAGACTTCAATAGTTTTGTTTTATTACCTTTCTTTGTGTCCTGAGCACTTAGGACAGTGTCTGATATTAAGGCACTTAATAAATATTTGTTAACTGATGGACATTTTGACCCCTGGGTCCAGTTCAACTCTACATTGTTCTCTCTGAGCCTGTTTATCCTACCAAATATCTTGCCCTTCTCACTCCCCTGCCCCACAGCCCCTTGGATTACTCTCATTTTATTTTAGGGTCCTATTTTAGGTTCTATTTTAGGGTCCTAATCATGTGCTACTGAAGGAAATCATGAAACCATGCTAACTACACACACTGCAAATTTATAGTATGTAATTTCAACTGGGTTCTCACTGCAGCAGGGCAATACTTTTACACTTCCCTAACTGACTTACTATTCTACTTCCTAGAGCAGCTTTTCCAAACCTTTTCATTCCCCCTCAACCCTCTCATGCCTTCTCCTCCCCACATCCTCTCAGCTGAGAACTTTGCCTCATATTTCACTGAAAAAATTGTGGCCGTTCACAGTGATGGGGTACCTGGGGTCTAGATCAATTTGTGAAACCAACTTGTAAAACCAGTCAGTGACTTTGTAACTGCACTTTGTTTTGTAAAGTTGTAACTGCAATTTGTCCTTTCCCATCCTTGAGATCTGCCCCTTCTCCCTATCCCACACTCCACCTAGGCAACACCCTGTGACCCCTTTGTTCTTACTTAATGTCTTCATTTCTTCTGGGCCTGGCCCACACCCTCCTTTGTCCTTGTCTTTTGTCTCCTTCAACCTGGCCCAAATCTTATCTAAACCATCTATTCACATGCTCCTCTTGGTCAGCTCTGACCTTTGTCTATGCACCAAGTAAAAAGCATGTACCCCTCTCACTTGCAGGTCCCCTAAAGGACTCTTGCCCGCTTCTCATGGAAGTGTAACAATAAACTTCTATAACTCTCACTCCAATTAAACCTGAGACCTTGAATTCTTTCCGGAGATATTGCAGGTTTTCTGGTCTTAGATAAGATCAGAATTCCTGCTGAACCTATTGGGATCCCCTCCCCCATCAACAGAGAGCTCCCTCTTTTGCTCATCTCCTATCACTCGGGTCTCTTCTGCTATTATATCCCCTTTCGCCCCTGTTTCACATGAAAAGTGTCCTTATTAAGGCAAACTTCTCTGCATTCACAAATGATCCCACCCCACTCTGTCTTTTCCAGCAGACTGCCTCCAAAGGCAGCTGGTGGTGCAGTGGATAGAGTGCTGGGGCCTGGAGTTAGGAAGATGTGAGTTCAAATTCAACCTCAGAAACTTCCTAGCTATGTAAAACTAGGCAAGTCACTTAACCTTACTTTCCCCAACTGTAAAAAGAGAATAATACCTTGCGAGCTTGTTGTAAAAAGCACTTAGCATAGTGTCTGGTACATAACAGATATCTCCACTCTGCTGAAGGCTTGCATCACATTATGTCCCAGACTACTTCAAAAGCCTGTTGGTTGGTTTCCCTGCTTTAGCCCACTCTCCACTCAGGCGTTAAATTTATCTTCCTAAAGAGCAGGTCTGACCATGTTACCTCCTTTCCCCCCATTTAATTAATTCCAGCGGCCCCCTATTGCTTCTAGGAACAAATGTAAAATACTCTGTTTAGCCTTTAAAGACATTTGTAACCTGGCCCCTTTTTATTTTTTCAGTGTGCTTACACTTTACACTGCTTACACTGTCTTCCACATTTAACAGTAGCATTGGCTTTGTTGCTTTTCCTTGAACAAGACTTTCCCTCTCCCAACTCTAAGTAATTTCATTGCTTGTCTTGCGTGCCTGGAGCTCTTTCCTTCCTTACCCCACCTCCTGTCTTTCCTAGCTTCCATCAAGTCTTGTCTTCTGCAAGAAGCCTTTCCCGTTCCTTCTTAAACTGCATGCCTTCCTTTTGAGACTATTCCTAGTTTACCCCGCATATATCTTGTATGCACAGAGTTATTAGTACAGCTCTTGTAACACCTCCTGTAACTCTGTGAGATCCTTTTTATATCCCCAATGCTTAGCACAGTTCTTGGCACATAGGATATACTTAATAAATGCTTGTTTGAGCAAGTAACTATGAGTTCCCTGTTCCTTTCCAAGCCTAGTTGAATTTCTGTGATGTTCAGTATTGTTTTCCTTTTTTTTTTTTTAGTACTATATTAGCTTTGCTGATCGCAATTTATATAACTTCATATACATCTTTCCATACTTGTATTCACTTCTACCCTTTTTCTATGGCACTACATTAATATTGTTGTTCAGTCATGTCTGACTCTGTGTCCTCATTTCAGATTTTCTTGGCAAAGATACTGGAGTAGTTTGTCTTTTTCTTCTCCAATTCATTTTACAGACAAGGAAACTGAGGGGATGAGGGTTACGTGACTTGCTCAGGGTCACACAGCTAGTGTCTGAGGCCAGATTTGGACTCTGGTTTTCCTGACTCTAGGTCTAGCACCCTATCTATTGCGCTACCTAGCTGCCTCTTTCATTAATATACCACGATTTATTGAGCCACTGAAAGATGATGTTAAAAGCAAGTTGTAGGTGTTTATGAAGAATCAATACCTCATGACATATATTCTTCCTTTGTTTATTCTGATAATGCTTATTCTCCAAATTTCTCAGATAGTAATGATCATAACAGGCTGTCTCTTATTTTAGCATATGAAGATGTGGTCCGATGTCAAAACCACTGATCCATCAAACTTGCCCCATTAAAAGCCACTGGAAAATGTTGTATAGGTGGGTGACGAGGATAACTTTCATAATTCATTCTATTAGTTAATAGGATTATACATCTAGAGCTAGAAGAGACTTTAGATTCCATGAAGCCTAAAACTTTTATTTTGCACATAAGGAAACTAAGACCCAGGGATGTTAAGTGACTTTCCCAGGGCCAGGAATGTTTTTAGCTGCATGTGTGCACTCTGCTTTTATGAACTGTGACTGACACCACTGCTCTCTTTACCTGCCTCCCCAAAATAAAGCAGAAGAAAGATTATTTTTGTCCTTAAGGATGAACTGTGATGGATATTTCTTTAATGTATTTTATCAGTCATCAAAATTCCTGCCCTTTTAAAGGGCTTGCCAGTGTCCAATGCTGTGCTTCAGAATATGTAAGACTTCAAGTTATCTCTGATCTGTAGAGATGATCAGGTAGAAATACTTGGCTAAAACTCCCTCCTAATACTAGGATTGAGATACATAACATCTCAGATTGTTGCTTTGTTCTGTAGTTACCATCCTCTTTCCCACTTCTTTTTTTTTTAATTTTTGGCGGGACTATGGCAGAAACTGATTAAGATTATGACATTAACAAGTTAGTAAGGGAATCAGGCCATTTCAGTCTCAAGTCTAGGCCTAGTCACCTAGAATGGGGTCCTTTCCACTCTGATATCCTATTATCTGTGAATCAGTCTTCTCATTCAACGAGTACTAGAGAAAGACTAAAAATACTCTCATTCCCTTTCTTGTCTCTTTATAGTAATACTAATAAATTATAATGTAATATAATATAATAAATATATAGAAAATATAATTACATACTAACAGTATTAATTTTATTATTATGATTTAAGGGTAATATATCATTAATATTAGTTATATATTAATTATATTATATTAAAATTATATGTCTATTATTGGTTGTAGTAGTAGTACCCCTGAGGTATAGTAAATCAGGGTAATCTCCTAATTTGGGGAGTTCGAGGGCAGTAGGAGGAGGCACCTAGCAATTGGTGGTGAAAAAATCCAGTCATCACTGGCTTGCAACTCCTTCTTCCTCACACTCCCTATCCTCCTCTTATGATTTCCCTAGGATATTTTTGGCTTCTTTGTGATAATTGTTGTTTGCCCTACTTCTGTCTATTGATTGCTGTTTCTAATTGTCTGCACTCCAGGTTTTGATGGTCAAGGCTTCCACTAGCGTTCATTTCATCCAGCTTTAGTTACATATTAAAATGGTAGGGATAAAAATATTCATTGTTAGCACCTTTTGTAGTAGCAAAGAAGTGGAAACAAAATAACTGCCCAATGACTGGGGAATAGACAAACAAGTTGTGCTACGTGAATGTAATGGAATATTACCATGTTGTATGTAGTTATTGTTGAAGAATTTGAAGAAGCCTGAGAAGACTTATATCAACTGATGCAGAGCAAGATAAACAGAATCAGGAAAAAAATATACACAATAATGTAAATGGAAAGAACTAAAAAAAAAAATGAAAACTGAATTCTCTGTAATTATAATCATCTAGTTTGACCCCAAAGAAAAGATGAGAAATGCATCGCTCTCCTTCTTTGCAGAAACAGGAGAGATACATATAGAACATAGAATATACTATCTAGTTCATGGATGTGTTAGTTTTGCTGGACTACATTTCTCCCCCTTCTTTTTTTAGTCTTTATTATTGCTTTTTTTCTCTACATAGGGGTGGTAGAAGGTAGAGGAGTGGGAAGAAGGATATATTTGGAAAAGAATAAAAATTTAAAATAAAAAAAAAAACAAACAAGAAGAGGTTTCTTCACAAAGTGATCTTTCATAAGACTTGCATCATTAGCCTACCTGCTCCCAACTAAGGATTAATAATAATAACATGACATTGGTACATGCTTTACAAAGCTGCTTTCACATACATTATCTCATTTGATTTTCACAGCATAACTGTGATAAAATAGATATTATTATCCCATAGAACAAGAGTTCTTTTTCTAAAATTTTCTAATTCAATTTTATTTTCTTTTTTTAAAAAATTGATTTTTTAATTTACTTTTAGTTTACAACATTCAGTTCCACAGTCCCTTGAATTTCAAATTTTCTCCCCCCCCCACTCCTCCTCTCCCCCACCTTGTCATGGCGGCATTCACTCAAATATAGGATCTATAAATATCTTCACATTAGTCATTGGTCAGGTTGTAAAGAAGGATTATAACTGATGGAATGATCAGTGGGAAAGAGGAAACAAAACAAAACAAGAAAAAGAAACAGAACAAGTAGTTTGTTTCAATCTGCATTCAGACTCTGCATCTCTTTCTCTAGACATGGATATCTGTTTCCATCATGAGTCTTTTGGAGTTGTCTTATAACCTTACATTGCTGAGAGGAACCCAGTCTATTGAAGTTAGTCATCACACATAGGTTGTGTCTGTGATTGTGTACAGATTTCTCCTGGTTCTGCTCTTCTCGCTCAGCATCAGTTTATATAAGTCTCTCCAGGTTATTATGAAGTCTGTCTGCTCCTCATTTCTTATAGCACAGTAGTATTCCATTGCATTCATATACCACAACTTTTTCAGTCATTCTCCAATTGGTGGACATCCCCTTGATTTCCACTTCTTTGCCACCACAAAAAGAGCTGCCATAAATATTTTTGTACATATGGGTCCTCTTCCCACTTCTCTGATCTCTTTGGGATATAACCCTAGAAGTGGTATTGCTGGGTCAAACAGTATACACTTATTTATAGCCTTTTGGGCATAGTTCCAGATCGCTCTCCAGAATGGTTGGATCAGTTCACAACTCCACCAACAGTGCATTAGTAGAACAAGAATTCTTGACCTGGGATCTATGAACTTGTTTTAAAACATATTTTGATAACTATATTTCATTAAAAATGGTTTTCCTTTGTAACTAGGTACTTTATTTTATACTTTTAAAAACATTATTTTGAGAAAGACTTAATAGATTTCTTCAGATTGCCAAAGGCATCTTAGACACAAAAAAGTTAAAAAACCATAGAATTTTTGTCCTGGAAGGAACCCCACAAGTCATCTAATTCAACTCCATTTACAGATAGGTAAACTGAGCCTAAATCTAGAAAATCTTCTTTTCAGTCCCAGATACCCAAACTATCTTTCTGATAGCTTCTTGAGAGTAGGGGTTGTGGCATTATTTGTCCTTGCATCCTCTAATTCACGTCTCCCCAGAAAGGTACCAAAATTTGACCAAATTCACAGATAGTTAAGTGGTAAAGGCTGGATTCTAATCTATTCCAATCAATTCCAATTCCAATCCTTGACTCAGAAGTCAGTGTTTTTCTCATTTCACCACACTGCTTTGGATCATTCCACCACACAATGCAGCTACGATTATGTAATACAACTATTTTTATTTCTAATATACATTTAGATGAGACTACAGGGAGCAAAGATGCTATGTGAAAGATATTTTTTTCTTTTTCTTTTATGAGTACTTGATAACAGCTTTAGACAACTTGTTGAAAAATCTTGAGCAACTAAGTGCTTGGTGTAGTCCCACGACTTAAAAAATACTAAAATTCTGGAAGGACAAAGGAAAGGCAGAGAAGAGGAAAGGTAATAGGCATAGGTAAGAAGGAAAAGTGATTATCTGAATATATTGTGGCTCAGTGTCTATAAGTGGTAACAAAGCAAGAGAAATAATAGTGGTAATATTTGGCCTCCATAAAATTGGATACAACCTCAAGCTGGTGTTACACACTCATTAGATGTAGAGCTAAACTAGGCACTTAGTTGTTCAAGATTTTCAGCAGGATGCCTGAAATTGTTATGCAGACTGGAGCACCCCCTCTATGCTCGTTTAAAAAATATCTATCTTTCACATCTTGATGGAAGCCTCAGTCCCCATAGCCTCATCTGACTGAGTTATCCAGAAATAATAATAGTTGTATTATGTAATAATAATATTAATACTAATGCACAGCACCTGTCTACTGAGACGCTCAGACCATTTTGCCTTCCACTCTACTTAACTCATGAGCCTAAGGAGGACTAAGTGCCAATGGGGAGAATTGGGATTTAGACTTCTGATTGTGGAAATCAGGCTATTTTGAAACTGAGGATTCTATCATTAAACTACTCCTCAAGCTTTTGAATAACATGATTTCCCCCTGAAATAGCAGCTGCCTTTTAAGCAGCATCGTTAAAACATATGATAAATCTCCAGGTGTGGAATGAGCCAAGGCACGGAAGCAAGACATGGCATTTGAACAAAGGCTCATTGTTTCCAATCTGTTTACAGCTTCTGTTTAACATGTGCTATTAATAGGAAAACCATTTAATTTCCTAGGACTCTGCCACACTTACAGGAAAGTGGCATTGAGAGGCAAGTGGAGGACTGGGGTTGGAGGATGGCAGTACATTATGTTGAACTACTTAGCATAAGGTTCTTGCTAAGTTGTGAAGTCTATTGGCACTGGACTTCTTCTCTGTTTACTTCTCTTGCAAAAGATTTCATTGCCAAGGCTTCATTGACTGGATCCAGGCTACTGTGCTCTATCTGAGCAAAGGCCATCCTTCCACAGTCTGCATTAGGCCACAGCTGTGGTCTCCACATTCATGCTAATTGCTACTGATCCAGTTTCTACTGCCAGTTCAATGCCTTAGAAATAGAAGTTCTGAATGGAATGAGTTTTGTGGTTCAGGTAAGGACACCTAAAGCAGATCAGTGCTGAGGAGCTTGATTTAGTCATTGATAAAAAGACTCATGAGTGCAATGTTGGGAGCCTTAATGGCCTTGTTTCAAACACCTGGGATCAAAATTATTTAGGAGAATTGTTCCAATTTAATAAAGCAGGAGTGGGGCATTGAATTTGATCAATCTAGTATTTCATTAATGTGAATATTCTCTGTACAGATTGCAGTCCATTCAAAGATGAACTTTTTATCCCATGCAATTCTTGTCTGTATTCTTTCCTAGATCCTTCACTACCACTGTACTGAAGTTCTTCCTTTAGGGCTTTTTAGATTTCAAGAGTAGCAGGGTTTCAGCTCTACTTTCCTTAAAACTAAAACAAAAACACAAAACCAAAAACCCCAAAAACCAAAACCAAAACAAGGTCATTCTGACATGAGCTCCCTCAGTTTCCCATCTGCAACTTTCAACTTCTCTCTCTTCTCCTTCTAGCTATTCTTAGTGGAGGAGGGGGCCTAACTAATTTCTCTAAATGTGCCCTTGATCCTGTTCCCTCACATTTCCTTCAGGCTCTTACTCTATCCATTACCTTTACTCAACCCCCATCTTTGGCCTTGACCTCTTCAATTTGGCTCTTTCATTGTTTCCTACAAACTTGTTCAGGTCTCTACTATCCTAAAAAATAAACCTCTTATCTTAACCTCACCATTATCTGAAGCTATTGAAAAGGGAGTGTATTCTTGCTCCCTCTACTGCTTTTCCACCCTCTCGATCCTTAAGCACATGCTCTCAAGCCACATTTCGGCTTCCTTCCTCATCACTTTACTAAAACCGCTCTTTCCAAAAGTCTCTAAATGACCTCCTTCCTGCCAGATCTAAAGGTCTGTCCATATTCACATTGACACTTCTCTAGCATTTTACACTATTAGCTATTCCTTCTTGGTCTGCTCTCTTCCCTTGAGCTCTGTGTCATTGTTGTTTCATGGGTTCTCCCCCCATCTCTAAATTTTCTTCTGTCTATTCTTCTTCTTTCTGTCCCCTAGATGAGGCAGTCTCCCAAGACCTTATTGCTGGCCCTCTGTTCTCTCTACTTTCTCTTTCTTTGCAACCTTAACCACTCCCAAGATTTCAGTTACCTCTATAAAGCTACATAGGACCTAAATCTATAACTTCTAACCTTCACTTCTCTGATCTATAGCCCTGCATTTTCAAATGTCTATCTTCTGGACATCTCTCTCTGGGTGCTAAGCTTTCATCTAAAACTCTCTATATACACAAAACTGAATTCTTTCCCCTGAAACCTGCTTCTCCTCTTAACTTCCCTGTTTCTATTGATAGGACCCTCTTTTTCCCAGTCACCTGATTTTTCTCTGCTCTTCCTCGCTTCCCCATATCTAATAAGTAGACATATTCTATTGGTTCCCTCTATGTAGTAGTTCACAATCCACGTTCTCTTTTCTACTTAGGCTTATCAACTGAACTATTTTGACAGCTTCATAAATGGCCTTCCTGCTCCTTATACACTCTCTCCAAGTCATCCTTCACATTGCTGCCAGACTGATATGAACCTGTCTCAGAAACCTTTATGGGTCCCCCTTGCTTACCAAAATAAAGCAGACTCCTTAGCTTGGCATTCAGGCCTCTTCATAGTCTAGCTCCAATCTCCTTTTCCAGCCTTATCACCCACTGCTTCCTGTCATGAATTATATTCCAGCCAAACTATACTTGTCAACATTCACTGAGCTCATCCTACCCCTTTCCACCTCTATATCCATGCACTCAGTGGCCTATACTTAGAATGGCTTCCTCTAAGATATTTACCAATTGAAATCCTTCTACTCCTTCCATTTACAATTTAGGGGACACTTCCTCTGATTTTTCCAGCATAAGAGATGTCTCCTCCTTAAATCTTTGTTTGAACTTCTCCTAAGTTCTTAAGGTATTATAACATAGTTGTCTTCCTATTCATTGTGTTTCCCTACTAGATTATGAGCTCGTCAAGAGCAGGGAATACCTCCTATTTCATCTCAGTCTAATGGAGGTGGGTTAGCCTAGAGCATATTCAGATGTTCCCTGCCTGCTTCCTAACCAATTATATGGAAACTTTGGGGAGCTGATTTCCAGCTAAGAGTGACTATGTGATGATGAAACGTTGTCTACTTGACCAAGGATTCAGGAGTTACTGAGCCAAAATTTAGTAGGCATACAAAAGGGGCAACCCACTCCTTCACTGCTCCCTTTTTTGTTATTTTTTGGAGGGGGGAAGGCAGGGCAATTGGGGTTAAGTAACTTGTCCAAGGTCACACAGCTAGTTAGTTCCTTTTCTTCCTGATAGCAAGGGAAGTGGGATTACTTTGAGCTGCCAAGTGGTAGACGAGTAGCTCGCCATATCCCCATATCTGGCTGCTATGTTTCAATGAACATATGGACCTTCATTTTTACTCCTATTCTTAGATGAATTCATATTCTTAGATGGGAGTGCCAATAATACCTGGTGGATTTGGGAGATTCAGAGGTCCTACCAGAATCCCATTGGCCACCAGAATGTTGGTGATTAACATAACCACTGGAGCAACACTGGTCAAGTGCAGCATCAGAATATGGAATGAGAGACACACAGAGGATGAATAGACATAACTGAGATAAGCAACAGCCTCAGGGAATGTCATCCTTTGTGGCAGAGAGACGTATGGGTTGTGAACTCACAGGGCTCCAGCTGGGTTGCCTGCCCAGAAGTGAACTCCACCTAGAAGATGCTTTGTGAGGACTCTGTGAGTGGAGAAAAGGATTTCCAGGGCCAGAAGTTGGGAGTAACCTCTTTCTCCCATGTGTTTTCTATATGTGTGGCTCACTATACTTTAAGTTTGAACCCACTCTCCCCATTCCCTCCCATGATTTGAAGGGAATGTTTTGTATTAACTGATCTTTTTGCTTCTTTCTAGTAAGTCTGTCTTTCTAAAATAGCTAATGGACTCTAGCAGATTGAGAATGGGGGCATGTAGGTGGAGGCTCAGGAATTCCCAGAGTAGAAGCCTTAGACCTTATGGTTACCCCTAGATCACTGAGGGGAGTGGTCAGTTGTTCCACTGGAGACTCAATCTGTGAACTCAGATGTCCAGTGGGGGAGTGCTCAGAGGAATGACTATATTTGTATCCCTAGAACCTAGCATAGCACATTTCACTTATTTATTGTTTAATAAATGTTTATTGAGTTGGATTGAATTGAATGAGGGGGCTGGACTTAAGAACATCTAAGTTTCTTTTGACTCTTAAGGTCTGACACAAATGTTTGTCTTAACTTTGGGTACTTAGATGAAAGTCTTTCTGTTACACACTGTGTAACTATTCCTGGAATCTCTTATTACAGAAATGTGCACATAGTCCTCCTCTGAAGGGACTATCAGAAGGTCTAGATAGAGGCATGCCATGAAAAAAACAAATAAAAAGGACCGACTGCTTCAGGTGGGTCATTGTAGGATGGTGGCACTATGGTGGGGTCACCATAGAACAGGATCCTTTCTTCAGGTGTGTAGGTTCAGAAACTTTTATTAATTGCATCAGGGCTATTGTGACTCTGAAATTTCTTCTTGCCATTCAAGCTCCAGAAGACTGATTTATAAATAAAACTACTAATATCACCTTTTATGATTGGAGACATAGCTGTCTACTGACTGAATATTCACATCTACTAACTAGTTTCTAGGTAGCTGGGAAACTGAATTCCTACTCAGAAGTTTGCTTGATGAGCATAGAATCAGAGCAAAGGAAGCTATGGAATCCTTGAGGAATATTTCATCTAAGCTATGATACAGTCTAATGAGTTATACATGTCCTATTATAAAGCATTCTTGGTATAATGGAAAGGGTACTGGGAGGGAATGAGAAGACCTAGGTTCAGGTCCTGGCTCTGTAACTTAGTAGTTTTATGACCTGAAGTATATTGTTTAACTAAGGATAATAGATTCCTAAAGCTAGAACTAGAACAGATCTTGGAGGATTTCTAGTCTTATACCCTCATTTTAAGTTTTTTTTTTTTTGCTTTTTGGAGGTCAATTGGGTGACTTGCCCAAGGTCACACAGCTAGTTTTTGTGTTTTTTTTTTTTTTTTGCGTTGTCTGAGGCCAGATTTGAACTCGGGTCCTCCTGACTTCAGGGCCGGTGCTCTATTTACTGTGCCACCTAGCCAACCCATACCCTCATTTTAAAGATAGGGAAACTGAGGCCCAGGAAAGTTAAGTCCAGAGTCATATAGTGTAGTAAGCATTAGAAACAGGATTTGCACACAGGTGCTCTTTTCAGTCTATCACGCTTCTTCCATTCATCTATAAAATCAGGATGTGTAGGATGTGGAATAGATTAGGGGTCAGCACATGCCCTACTGCTTATTTTTGTATCTTCCATAAACTAAGAATGGTTCATGCGCTGTCCAAAAACAGGTGGTGGGTCATATGTAGTTTGCTGAACTCTGAGCTAGATACATGATGAGATCCTTTCTAGATCTAACATTTTATGATCCTGTGTTTCTCACTCTCCTTCTGCAGAGATAGAACCATGTAATTCATCAAAAGACAAGGAATCTCCTCTGTCACATTATGTACTTAACCTTAGTCACTGGGGTTCATCTTTCTTCTGTGAGTAGAGCCTTTGCTCACCTCCTGCCCACGGGAAGAGGGCAGGTGTTTTGGGGAAAGTTAGACTCAGGATGTAGAACCAGTGAGTAGGGAAGAGCATTAAGCCCAAATGAACCGCCCCTGCTCCTCTCCTCACTGTGTCGGCTGTGGAAGTGCTATTTCAGCTTCAATCTGGGATCAGGTGTGATTCTGATCACACTGAAAAGGGGGAAGGATGTAAACTAGAGGGGAATCAGTTAGAACTAGGGCAATATGGGTATTCATGTGGGAGGAGCACAGCTGGTGATTCAGAGCATTCATCATCATTAACATCATTAAATACATGTGTATATGGAAGCGATCCTGTGGTGGGCACTGTACTAAGCAAAATAAATAGATGTGGTTCTGAGACAGACAACACCAACTCTGACATTTAAAGTGGCACGGACAGCCAGCCATAAGCACTGAATAGAAGAGATGAATGCATTCTCTGGGAGAATGTGTGAAGAATGAGTCTCAAGGGGCCTCTATTTGAGAGGGGCATTGCTGGCTCTCTTCTAGAATGGGGGCTGCCCACTTATTGGAGGTGCTAAAAAGGGGATTTTTGGTTTGGTGTGGGTTGGACTAGATGTTTATTTTCAGCTCTGGGATTCTCTGGGAAGGCTGCAGAGGAGATGGGATTTTAGAAATTCCCTAGAATTATCAAATACAAACATTTACTAAGTGCCGAGGGTAAGTAGGGTAGGGAATAAGTATTTATATAGCACTTACTATATGTCTTGTACTATGCTAAGTGCTTTCCAAATATTATCTCATTTGATCTTCACAAAAACTCTGCAAGGTGGGTGCTCTTTTTATCCCCATTCTACAGTTGAGGAGACTGAGGCAAACAGAAGTCACACAGCTAAATAATTGTCTGAGGCTGGATTTGAACTCAGATCTTCCTGACTTCACGCCCTATCACGCTATCTGTTGTACCACCTAGCTGCCAAATGTGTAGCAGGGCCTACACTAGGCAAAGAATACAACAATCCCTATTTCAAGAAGCTGAGGAAAAAGAGATAGTTTTGGGAAATTGGAACTGAAGGAAAGACTTTCGGGGGTCAGGGATCATAGGTTTAGAGCAGGAAGGACCATAGAGACCATACAGTCCAACTCCCTCATTTTATAGATGAAAACTATCTTACAGAAGTTATACTACTTGTCCAAGGTCACATACCCAGTATACATCATGGGCAGAACTTGAACTCAAGTCTTACTAATTCTGGGACCAGTTCTCTATCCACTCTTAGCATTATCTCCTGGACCAGTTCTCTATCCACTCTTAGCATATCTCCTGGAACTTGAGAGAGGGTTTTCAGGTAGGAGTCAGATAACTGGGTGTATCAGCATAACTCTGTCTATAGTCTTGAGATCCACACTAGAGTATGGGTTTTTAGCAGAAAGAGCATTGGAAAAGGAGGTAGGAGGTTCAGTTTTTGTTTGGGCTTGGTTCCTAACTCTGCATGACATTGGCCAAGTCATTTCACCTCTGTGGTTCTGTTTCCTCATCTATAAAATGATTAAGTTGGACTAGATGATGCCTAATTTCTTTTCTACTTCTAACATTCTATGATTGTAGACCTGCAAGGCATTCATAGAATAGAATTAAGAAATTTCTAGTGGCCTGAAACTTTCTGTTGAACAGAATGAACACAGTTTCACTTTGGAGTACTAGCAGACAGATGACCTATAAGTCTACCTCTCAAAGTTATCTATAAATATTATGACATCTCAGTCCAGGTTATAGTTACTTTTCTGACTCATACTTGGGAAAGGCTGGGACAAAGGTTTAGGTATCTAAAAGAACCTTAGGCCCTTTCATCTCAGAAGTTAGAGGTCACATGATGTAGATGGCATAATGCCAAAACTAGCTTCTAAACTCGAACCATCTTGAAGGAATACAGAGTAGTTGTGCCAGGAAAACATAGAACAAATCAAGGCCACTCTGGTAACAGGGGAAAAGTCTCCCCTTACATACTTAAACAGTTCATTTGGATAAAAAAGCATCTTTATTATTTGGGGTCATACTCAAATACTTAATGAAATGAAGCAAAGCAAAAATCTGATTCCATAATAAGTGTTTCTGATCACACCAGCCAGAGCCAATGTGAGATCTTGCTTGGGCAGCAAGGTGGTGCAATGGATGGAAAATAGAACCTGGTGATAGGAAGACCTGAGTTCAAAACTAGCCTCAGATACTTCGTAGCTGTATGATCCTGGGCAGGTCATTTAACTTCTGTTTGGATTCAAAGATCTATGTATCACTGAATGCAGTGCCTGGCACAGAGCAGGGGCTTTGTACTCATTTGTAGCACCCTTAGGATACTGACCATGTGTTGCCATTTACTGTAGTTATTTGTGCTTATTTATTCTCCAATTTAATTGTAGTCTTATAGGACAGGGATGGACTCTAATGCATGTCTTTCATTGCAGAGAAGAACCTGGAATAGTGGATTTCCATCCACTGGCCTTGGAGGCAGGAAGAACTGCATTTGAATTCTGCTTATGGCTCAAATATTACTGGTCTGGCTATGGGAAAGTCACTTAACTTCTTGAATATACCCAAGGCAACTAAGACAAAATCACAGAGGAGTTGTTAGTCTGCTTCAATGGAAAATTTCACACCTGAAATTCCTCCCATTTGTGAAGAGCTCTCCCAAATGGAAAAAAAAGTCTCCACAGTACCTGGCACTTAACAGGTGCCCTATACATAATTGTTGAGTGAATGAATGTATTGTAGCTATTTGGAATTCTCTTTTATTTTCTGAAATCTTACAGTGGACTGTTTGTGTCTTTTGTGGAGATGCTGGATTAAACAAGAGACAAAGTGGTATGGTGGAGACCTAGAAGTCAGGAATACTTAGGTAGGAAAGAAAGAAGGAAAGTAGGGGGAAAAAAGCATTTAATAAGTATTTACTATGTGCCAGGCACTGACTATGGGTCCTAAGCACTGGGGTAAAACTGAAGCATAAAGAAAGCCCCTGCCCTCAAGGAGCTTACATTCTAATAAGGGAAGAAAACACACAAAAGGGTCCTAAAAAGCAATGGAGTGGGGAGGGAGGGAGTGAAAAAGATATTCAGTTTAGATGCATGATTTTGAACTCTAAAAGCCAGGAACAGGGTTAGGAGGCGAATGGAGGCCAGTCTGGGCCCCTCCACAAAATGGAGGGTCCAGGAATAATGCATCCATAGGAGAAGGGGACAGGCCTTACAGAGGAATGTTCCATGTTGAAAAAGCTATAGGGTAGTTGGATGTTCCAGGGTACAGATGCCTCAGGCACTGAGAAAAGTTCTAGGATGAAACAACCTGCTTTGGTAGTCTGGGAGCCAGAAGCAGAGGGTGAGGAGGGTTCAGGTCCTGCCTCTGACACATACTAGCTCTGTGACCCTTGGCAAGTCACTTGATTTTCCACTACCTTGGGAAACTCTAAGTCTATAGATTGTGGAGAAGGGACCCATCAGCATTGGTAAGGGATGTTTTTAAATGGGAGCTCCCTGCACTGGTGAAATCTCAAGTCTGCTTAGAAGGAAAAAAGGTTACACAGTGCTCTGTGATTGGTGGGAAGAGCTGAAAGTAGGAGCTGGCCAGTCACAAATGTTCCTCCAAACTGCTCTGAACAATGATTTTCCATCTCACCAGCAGAGACGTGATGCAATAAGGTGGCAAACCCTTTCTGCCATTTTGTTGAGACACAGGAGACTCATAGGCCTACTACAGCTGAATGGAAGGGTGCCCTGGGCAAACTATTTAACATCTCCCAGTTATACATACTTACTTGGGGCAGGGAGGGGATTTGAAACTAGGTCTTTTGCCAGCAAAGAACTGCTTTTCCCTCAAAGTCCTGCTCTTAGTGCTGGGTTGTTAGGATTGAGGTAGGGTGAACCAAGAGAGCCATCAGAGATTAAAGGCTCCAGCTTCTTTTTCCTGACCAGAAACAGGGCTGGATTTTGTTCAGTAAAGCATGGTCTAGTCTAAGGTGGAAACCTCAGCCCTTTGACTAAATTCAAACTTCACAGAACAAATCCTGAAGTTTGGTTTCAGTCAAAGGGCCAAACTTGAGGACCTAGAGGGCCACATGTGACCTCGAGGCTGCAGGTTCCCCACTCCTGGGTCTCATGGAAAGAGCACTCACTGATTCAGGAATCTGGGATCTAGCCAGTTCTCCAACACTACTCAAGTCCATAATGGGACCTGGGGCAACTTATTTTAATCTTTCTATACCTGAAGTACTTGGCATTTGTAAAATGCAGGGGCTGGTTCCTTCTGGCTCTCACACTCTGTGAACTTGGCATTGAGGGAATATAACAGAAGAGTTAATGAATCAATAAAGATTTATTGAGAGTCTGCCATGTACAACACAGTGCTGTATTTGGTGCTGTGAAGGATACCAAAAAATTATTAGGCATCCCTGCTTCCCTTTGCCTCTCCAGACGGCTGATTTCACAGCAGCAAATCCAGGATACTCAGACCAGCCTAGAATTTCCCTCACTGCACAGGTAGGGCTGGACAACTCCACAAAGCAGGTCAGGAAAGTTTCCCTATCAGCAGACCAGAGTTTCCAATAACAACAGCTCAGATTTCTACACTACTTTATACTTTACAAAGTGCTTTTCTCCCACCCTTGAGAGGTAAGCTGTGCAAGTATGATTAATTCCATTTTACAGATGAAAAAATGGAGGCTCAGAGAATTTGACTTATCAGCCCAAAGTCACAAAACTAATGGACTCATGAGTGGAACTCTGAAATCAGTGGTCTTTCTGGTGTTCCACACTTCTTAAAGGACTGTAAATCATTCTTACCCTTCCCTTAGAATCCCTGGAAAAATGAAAAGTGCTGCTTAGTATTAGGTGGAGATTTCTATACCTCTCCATACATTACCAAATGTTTTACATATGTGTTTTTTTTGGATACTCATAGCGATCTTGGAAGGTAGTTGGTGTAAGTCTTACTAGCCCTGTTTTATGGAAGATGAAACTCAGGCCATAAAATAAAGTGACTTGCTCAAGGTCACCCATTTAAATTAAAAAAGATTTATTAAGTGTAGGGTACTATGCTAGAAGTTGGGGTTAGATATAAAGATGAATATGAAACAGATCACATTCTCAAGGAGCTCACAGTTTAATGGGGCATCAGGGAAAACTTACTTCATTGAAAGATAGCACAAGAGTTGGACCTTGAAGGGAGGGAGATAATTTATTAGAGGGATTTGGAGATGGGTTAGTCCTCTACAGGCAGTGATGGGCAGGGCAAAGTAGGGTAAGGACAAGAATGGAGACATAGAGTACTGCTAGCGGCAGAGCCCAAATTTGATCCATGCTCTCTGATTCTGAGACCAATCAATGTTCTTTTCACTATATACACCACATTGCCCCTGGGCAAATAGCTGAGTATCCCCTCTGGAATAGCCTGCCTGGGCTACAGGTAAGGGAGAAAGGGAGAAGACAATAATTCAAAGTTTGGAGAATAACAGGATAGGGACTATCCTGTGATTTTATAAGTGTAGGGAAATCTACAGTGAGGAAACTCCCTTTAACAATGCAGGTCAGCACCTTCTCTACAATTTATATAGCTTCTGACAGTAGTTGCCCAGAGCACAGGTGTGTAAAATTTGCCACCCCTGGAATGCAAACAGTAAGCAAAATTCCAGAGTAAGTAGTCTGATCTGGATTTAAATGTAATTTGGAAATGTTGAACAAAATAAATAAAATTACAACACAACATGGATAATGTTAACTTGTAGTTTTTTGTTTTTTTAGCAATCGGGGTTAAGTAACTTGCTCAAGGTTACACGGCCAGTTATTTCTGGGTGTGGTGCTGAGTATTTGAGCCTGGGATTCGATCTCCAGGTCATCCCGACACTGGAGCCGGTGCTTTTACTTGATGAGCCACCTGGCTGCCCCTAAGTAGTTTTCTAAGTCACTATGTGGACTTTGGGACCTTTTTGAGGGTAACACTGGAAAGGGATGGGGGTGGGGTGGGGCAGTTAGATGACTTCCTGGCTTTCTATGCTATGCTGCTTACCTTGAATCATAACTTACATTTATATAATGCTTCAAGACATTCAAAATACTTTCCTCAAACAACCATGGGAAGGAGGTTGGATATTATTTTCGTTTTACAAATGAGGAGACAGATAGATTCTTTGGTATCAAATGACATAGCCATGAGTTAAAATCAGGTCTCTCAAAATCCATTGTTTTTTCCAATATACCCTGAAACTCTCTTTTGGATTAGTCTGACCCTGTTTGAAGTAAATGATAATGACTCAAAGCCTGGAGAAGCATGACATTTCTTGGACCTGAAGTGTCTGGGGGCTGAGGGCCAGGAAAACACTAAAGAACCCAGTAGGCTAAGGAGACAGTGGAAGAGAGACATCAGAGAAGTATAGTGGTTAGAGTACTGAACTTGGACTCAGGAGGCACAGATTTAAAGCCCTACCTCAGACACTAGCTGTGTGACCCTGGATAAGTCATTTAATTTCTCTGGGTCTCAGTTTCCTCATCTATAATGTGAAAGGAAGGAAAAGAATAAGCATTCACAGTGCTAAAATATTTTATTTGACCTTCACATTAAGGTACTTCCAGATAGATATTATTATTTTGTTTTTGGAGGGGGAAGGTAGGGCAGTTGGGGTTAAGTGACTTGCCCAAGGTCACATGGGATTTGAATTCAGGTCTTCCCGACTCCAGGGCTGGTGCTCTTTTCACTGTGCCACCTAACTGACCCCTAGGTAGACTTTCTTATTATCTTCATTTTACATATGAGGAAACAGACTGAGGGAGGTTAAGTGACTTGTCTAGGCTCACACAGCCAGTAAGAGTCTGGGGTCCCATTTGAACACCAGTCTTCCTGACTCCAGGCCCAGCTATTTAGTGCTTACAGTATGCTAAGTGCTTTATGATTTTTATCTCACTCGACCCTCACACAAACCCTACGAGGTAGTACTATTATTATCCCCACTTTGTAGATGAGGAAACTGAGGCAAGTGGAGGTTAAGTGTCTTGCCCAGAGTCACACAGCTAGCGTTTGAGGTCACATTTGAACTCAGGTCTTCCTGACTCTAAACTCAGTGCTACATCCATTGGGTCACCAGCTGCTTGCTTCCTATATGAGGAGGCCGGACTTGACCTATGGTCCCTTCTTCCTCTAATAGCCATGATTCTATGTTAGCTTACTGGACTCCTCTCCAGGACACGTAGGGCAGGTCCAAGGCAGAGGAGTACAGCGGAATGGTCAATAGTCAACACTCAGTTAACAAACATTTATTAAGTGCCTACTATGTGTTAGTCGTCTTACAAAACTCTGGATTTAGGGATGCCCCTGAATTTGTTTCCTATGTGCCAATCCAAACGAGACTACCAGTGCGCCAACGACCTAGCCTAAGGCAGCGTGAAACAAGCACAGTCATACAGTCTTCCCTCCCACCCCTCTTCCCCACCTACTTAAAACCCACGTAGTTAAGAGTCCCCGCCCAGTTCAGCTCATTCTTTGCTCCTAACCCACTCCCCTTCGCTGTGCTGCTGCTGCGGCCGCCGCCCGCCGCACACCAACGTGCCGGGGCTCCTGGAAATACCTCCTCGAGTTTAGTCTTAAATTGGCGGTGCGTGCAGCTGCGGCAGCGGTGGCGGCGGCGCCGCACCTCGGGCTACTAAAGAGGCTGCTGTCTCTCTCCGCCCGCCCTAAGGGAGGAGTGCGCGGCGGAGGTGCGGGGTGGGGCGCAGGGTAGGAGGGGATCCCGGGACGTCCTCCCTCTTCTCCCCTGGGAACCTCGGCGGCAGGAGCAGCAGCAGGTGGAACCGGACTCATTTGGTGCTGCATCGCTGCGTCGGGGACCGTTTTAATGATCCGAGGTTTGCTGTGTCGGAGCTTGCTTATTCCCGCTTCTGTCTCCAACCTCCGGGTGATCCCTCTCGGATTTCAGAGGAGACTGTCCGAGGCTGGGTTGCCTCCAGAGTGCACAGCATCCACGAGGAGGAAGCCGCGGCGGGAGAGCTGAGCTCTAAGAACCCACGGTTGTTTTCGTTTCTCCTTTCTACAACCCAAAAGACCTTCTCTTCTGGAGAAGAACCTGTGGCCTGTCCTGGGATAGTGGATCCTTTAACCCTGTGGAGCTGGAGCGAGCAGTGCTGGGCACCGCGCCGGACACTTCTCTCGTGCGCCTCGGCGGTGCCAAAGCTGCCCAGAGTTCCGGGGCGCACCACTCCTGTTTGGATTCAGGCGGAGTGAACACGGGCTTTCTCTGGGATTACATTCCCCTTGTTTTCCTGGGGCTTTCTCCTTGCTTTTCTGTCCGAGAAGTGTTATTTCTCGACACTACTCCCTCCTTTCCCCGGACTCTCTCACTGACTGCTCATCGGAGTGAACCTGCTCCTCTATGCTTGTCCTCCTGGTTTCTCCTAGGATTAGAGGAAGGGTGCCTTCCGGGGTTCTTAGTCCTGAAGCTTTTTTTCTCTGTCTGAGATTCTTGGGTTCTGGGTCTATTCCTTAGACCCCGGGGAGCCCCAGTGTCCTTACCTCCCCTCCCCCTCAAACTAGTTCCCATTCTTTCCCCAATTGATGTGCCTCCTTGTTCCAAAGAGCTTTGAAGGAGAGTGAAGGCTTGGTTCTCTACCTTACCGTTTGGGGGAAGATTTTGAAGGAGAGGGACGTGGGTCTCCTGTGGGCTCTCTGTGTGCTTGCAAAAGGGAGGCACCTCTTCCACCAGGTGGTCTCTTCGCCATGGCCTTCACCTTCGCTGCTTTTTGCTACATGCTGTCTCTGGTCCTGTGCGCGGCGCTCATCTTCTTCGCCATCTGGCACGTGAGTACCCGGCAGCAGTTTCTAACTCTTCTCTCGGGCCGGGACTCATTCTTCACATCCCTCCCTTAACCTTCCCCACTGCCCTATAATAATGCCCTACCCTCCCAGAATTTTTACAAACGTAGGGTGGTGAGTGGTGGCCTGGGGTTAGCCATTCCACGGCTTCTCGCTAAGGATGCTTTCGTAGCAATCCATAACCACTCTTGGGAGTTGACAGGTACGGGAATTGACGCCACCTGAGATACTGGTTTAGCTGGGGAAGGCAGGGAAGTCTTTCTGCTCGTCTTGCCAAGGCCCTGGAGCTTCCTGGAGGCACCGTCCTCCAAACTTTCCTGGGCTGGTCAGTGACGTTGGTCGTGCCTCCCGGGGTCCGCGTGAAACACCACTGCTCGCTTCTGTCCCCTCCAACCCGTGTGTGTGTGTGTGTGTGTGCGCGCGCGCGCGCTGGTGATGTTGGGCAGAAGGAGAAGCATCACCGTAGGGCCCGGCAATTAGTCAAGTAACTATAACAACTAAACATTTAAAATGTCAGCATCTGTGGTGGGTTGCATTTAGACGTAATTGGAGACAGTGAAAGGAGGTGAAGGGAGAGGTTGGCAGGAGGAAGCAGGGAGATAAAAGAAGGAGAAGGGAAAATCAGAAGAGGAGAAAGGGAGATCGATTGACTGCGATGAGGGAGAGGATTGGAAAGCGGGAGTTAGAAAAACGAGGTGTGTGTCGGGGGAGAAAGAGGAGAAATGGTAGAAAGGCATAGAGAAACAGGAGAGATAAAAAGAAATCAAGGAAGGGGTGAAGGAAAGGGGACCAGAGAAAAGCAGAAGGGCAGGAGAAATTCGCTTCCTCCTGGGAGGAACCTTTCGATTGCCAGAACCTAAAATCCTTTCCGGATTGCATCTGGGGTTGAAACCACCTCCTAGCCTCAGATTCGCTGGCTGCTGACCTTTGGAAGCATTCGGCATCTTTTCCATCTCCCTCTAAGAGTTGAGCTGGGTAAGCCAGCCCGGCTCAGATTTCCCTGCATCTCTTCCTAGGGATTCCTCCCAGGATGAGCCAGGCAAGGGGCTGGCTCCAGGAGGGAGTCCCGGGGAACGAACAGACAGTACTGGAAATAGGACTGAATCGGTCGTTTGATGGTGTAAAGGTTGGGGGGGGGGGGGAGAGGAGGGACATACGTGGTGAAAACAAACAAGCACTGGGAAGAAACTACATAGAAAGAGCTATCTCTTCCTATGTGACTACAGGTTTCAGTGAATAAGCTCCAGGCTCAGAGAGAGGAGACAGAATTGAAACCCTGACCTTGAGCTCCAACCCTGCTCTCTTTGCTCCAGGGGACCTGCCAATAAACTGAAACTCCCTGGGTTTTTACTTCCTTATCAGCAAAACATGACTCAATATTTCTACTTTAGTGATAGGAAACCGCAAAAAGCCCAAAAGAGGTTTGTATGCCAATAACTTCAGTCAGTATGAATGACAGCAGTAATGTATACCCATCCGGGTGGCAAAGAGAGTAGATGTTGGGAACCTTTCACCATCCTCTTGTACCCCTGAGCTGTGAGGCACAGCTGTCCCAATAAAATGGTTAGAATTTCCTTTGAGGAGGTGACAAAGGACCCCAGAGGACAGAACTAGGAGCATGGGGGAAGGTGCAGAGAAGTTAAAATTATTTATGGAAAAAATAACCAAAGGTCAGAACTATGGTAGAGGGAGTGAACTGCCTTGGAATGTAATGAGTTTGTCATTACTGGAGGCGTGCAAAGAGATTGGGCTACTACTGCTTGTCCAGGTTGTAGAGAGGATTCCTGTTATGGATTGAGTTACATGACCTCTAAGGCCCTTTTCAGCTGTTATTCTGTGTCTTGTCTTCCCAAGGGGATGAACCCTGGGGAAACAAGTTCACTGTGTTGTATGGTTGTGGCGTGTTTTGTTGCAAGCAGACAGTGGGAGATGGAGGCTCAAGGAAAATTGCAGGGTGGGTGAGAAGCTGGGTGTTTTGTATAAGTGGTTTCCAGAGTGAGAGAGAGCTTCTCTTAAAAATAGAACTAGAGATCACAGAGTTCAGCTACAGCAGCTTCTACTAGGGGACTGTGAACAGGAAGGGTACAGAAAGAGATGCTCTTGGCAGAAGGAGGATGTGAAGCATGGAGGTGGGCTGGAGCAGTCTGGGATATGGAAATTTACACATGACAGATATCTTGGGATTGGTGAGGCAAGTTGCTGGAGGGAAACAAAGAAAGGTTTCAGGACCAGGAGTACCTTAATTGTCAGAGAAGTCTGGTGGACAAAGGAAAGGATCATAGATCTAAGGTTAGAGAATACCCTGGAGGCCATTTCATCAAGCCTTCTCATCTCATTGTCTTACAGATAAGGAAATTGAGGGCCAGGGACACTAAGTAGTCTGGCCCAAGTCACCTAAGTGGTATCAATGGGAGAAGATGACCTAGGTCCTCGATTTTCTTTCCACTGCTATACCTCAGATCAGAATTGGAAGTTAAAGAGGTCTTTTGATGGTCGTAGATCTAGAGTTAAAAGGAACCTCTCAGAAACCATTTATCCTAACTCCTTTCTTTTACAGAGGAGGAAATAAGGCTTTTAGAGAGTTTAAGCAAGTTGTCCAGAGTCACACAAGTAGTAAAATAGTAGAATTAAAATGTTAACTGAGGTAGGCAGGCAGGTAAGAAACATTTATTGAACACTTACTAGAGTCAGGCACTGTGTTAAGTGTTGGGGATACAGAAGAAAGAAAAAAATCAGCCTCTGCTTTCAAGGAGCTCACAGTCTGATAAGGGAGAGAGCTTACAAACAACTAAATGCATAGTTACAAGATAAATGCAGTATAAGCCCAGGTAAAGTAGAAGATATTTTAAAGTTTAAAAGATGTCCTGGCTACTCTTAAAACCAAGTGGCCCAGATTACAGATGGTGAAAAGAGTTTCGAAGGGCTGATCAACAGGCTCCCTCTGATCTTTCATTTGTTTACCTTACATTTTGCTGTTTTGATCCTTACCCCAAAGAAGCCTGGCAGAAGTTATAACGTTTACTTTGAAAATTAGGAAATTGAGGCTCACAAAGATTAGGTGAGGTCTTCTGACTTCAAATTCATCATTCTTTTTACCATCCCATACTGTTAGAAAGGGAAATTATGTAAACCAATGAACCTTCTGCCAAGTAAATGTATGCTTTTATTCTGAGGGCTAAATTTGACTTATAGGAAATCAGGATTATAATGGGAGAAGATAATTTTGCTGATCTTTTCACTCTGAGTTGAAAAGGGGACAGAATGAGGGTGCCAGATAAATGCAAAAATTCCCTGCTGATAATGGGTTTCAAAGGAACCCCCTTATGAATTACTGAAATTGTTTGCATGAAAAGGTTAAGTATTCTTATTTCAGGAGGAAAAAAAAGCTATTTCTAGTTTCCCTTTTCCTCTTGTCCAGAAGGGGGCAGGTACTGAAGAAGATAGAGCTTTACAATTTGCTGAACTTTCCTTCTGAAGTAAAATAGATAACCAGAAAGATTCTTTTTCACCCACTCAGTAGGAAGATAATAAATAATTCAAAAATAGGTTAATTAAGTGGGTGGTTTGTGCAGTTAGTAGAGTAATAGAAGATTAAGTATCACATTGAAATAAAAAGCAGGGCTTTTTGAGTATTCCCATTGGATTTGCCTCTCCATGGATTAGAGGGTCATAATTTAGACTGCCTTCCCTAAGGATTACTGAACACAATAGAATTTCCAAGTTTGTGACAAGTAGAGATTTACATCCCAGGAAGAACGGCAAGATTTGCATTTCTAATTGCCATTTCTATGGAAGAGAATTCAGTTACCATTTTTATGTTCATATTACAAGGATACATCTAGTACTCTTCTTCCAACCAATGCCTTCTTTCTCTTGTTCCCCAAACCACTTTTTTTGTTGCTTAAAGATATTTGAAACATACTGAATAAATTGCTAAATTGTAAAAAAAAAGGAAGAACTTCATTATCAGAACTGTAATATATCAGTTGGTTCAGTGTTAGCATAATTTTTTTTTTACCTTCACCCCAGCATTGTGTTTTTCCCCTGAATTTCATAGACTCATAGACAAATCTGGAGGAGATGTCAGCGGTGATCAAGTTCTGCTGCCACCTGAAGCAATGAATCCTTTCTCCTTAATGCGTTGAACTTCTTAATTGCTTAATAGTTATTGGACAACAATAGCTAACATTTTTGTGTTGCTTTAAGTTTTGCTTTTTTTTTTTTTTTTGGAGGGCAGTTGGGGTTAAGTAACTTGCCCAAGGTCACATGGCTAGTTTTTGTGTTAAGTGAGTGCTTTAAGTTTTGCACGGCACAGTATATATATATTATCTTATTGAATCCTCATAACCACCTTTTGTTATAGTCTCCATTTTGAAAACAAGCTGAAAGGATTTAAGAGATCTACTCATGGTCACCCAGCTAGGTAGGGACTGTCTGAGGCAGAATTTGAACTTGGTTTTAACCTGACTTCTACTGTATCATTGAGCTGTCTAAATATTTATCCTTGAATAAAGTATATTAAAGGTTGTACCTGCCATACAAAATCTAGGTCCTATTCTAGATGCATGTTTCTCCTAAATTTATGCATTTATATGTTTATATAATTTATATATTTCCTAGACCACTTTACCTGTGGATTACCAGCTACCATTTCATCTTCAGACCATTTCATTTTAGAATTTAGAAAATTTTGACCTGGAAGGGACTTTAGAGATCATCTACTTCAGCCCTCTAACTTTAGCAGGTGAGGAAATTAAGGACATAGAAGGGAAGGGGAAGGGAACAAGCATTTATTAATCACCTACTATGTGAAGTGCAGTATGCTACACATTTTAAGAAAATTCTTTGATCTTCCTAACAACTCTGGGAGGTAGGTGCTATTATTACCCCCAATTTACAGTTGAGGAAATGGGGGCAGATAAAGGTTAAGTGACTTGGCCTAAAGTCACGTGGCTTGTATCTGAGGTTGAATATGAATGCAGGTCTTCTTGAGGCCAGGCCCAGCCTATGCTACCTAGCTGCCAAGGGACTTGTCTAGGGTCATACACCACATAAGTGGAAAGAATTACCCATGCTGAAGAAATTACAAACCCTTTGTAAAACTCCAGCTAAGAACTTGACTCCAAATATTTTATTTTTACAGAGGAAGAGGGAATGATAGAAATATTCCCCACTCTGAATCAGAACTGGGTTCCAGGTCCAACTTCACCACAAAGGGTCACAGATTTTGAGCTGGAAGGGACTGTAGAGGTCATCTGGTCTATCCCCACTACTTTTCCTAATCTATAAAATAAGAAGGTTGAACTAAAATAAGCTCTATCTAATTTACCTTCCAGTTCCAGATCTGTGGTCCTTGGCAGAAGAACTGGGGGGAGGGAGAAAACAACTGGAACACAGTGCATCTATCTCAAAGTGGGAATTTTTTAACTTATTCTTATTTTTTTTTTACAGGAAAAAAATATTCCTACTGAGTTCCCCTAGCTGTGGCAGATAATACTATCACAATGTTGCAGTTTAAACCCGGGGATGCCAGAAACTGTTGAGGTGGGGTCTCTGCCCACCCCAAAACTGTTGGGGTTTCATGATGTGTTGTGGTGGAACCGTATCAAAGAATTCAGAGTCAGACCACCTCTAATCCAAGTATAAGCATTTATTGAGATTGACGCCTCTCATGAAGCAGGCTAAGTTCCAAGAACCAGCAACTTTAGAGAAAGCAAGATGGATTTTTATAGGGTAAAGATGCAATTACATAACAGAAATTTACATAGAATAGAGAAATATCATTAATATTAAAAAAGGCAGAAGGAGTTTAAGGGATTAGGTAATGGAGGAGGGGTCCCATCTATGGTTCAGTGATTAAACATTCTGGTCTTTCTGCCCTCCAACTGGCTAGCTATTGTGGTCCTGTCTTGGGCTAGATGGATGATGTGATTGTGTTGAATACAAGAACACACCTGTTTCTGTGGGAATGGGTCTGGGGGCAGTGACCAGGTAGAGGCAGTAGCTAGGTTCCCATCATATGGACACACCTGCTGTTTCTGTGGGAACTAAGAGTTCAGGGACACACCTGTTGTTCCAGTGAGCAGTGAGACATATATGAAGAAATTAGGATATTGGGCGGGGGGGAGCTGGTAGGTGCAGTGGGCCTGCTGTTCAGTAGAGCGAGGCCTATAATGAAATTAGAATATTGGGGCTGGGGGCAGCTTTATTAGGATCCTATCAACAATGCAGAGATTCCACAAGTTAAAACCTAGATTTTATTAAGGGTAAGCACAAGTTCAGGGCTCCAAAAAATAACTGAACCCTAATGAGGGTTCTAACAAAGCATATATCATTTTCATTTGTGTCAGAGAGAGAAATAAATTTTTTTTGGAGGGGAGAAGGGAAGGCAATTAGGGTTAAGTGACTTGCCCAAGGACACACAGTTAGTTAAGTGTCAAGTATTTGAGGCTGAATTTGAAATCAGGTCCTCCTGACTTCAGGGCTGGTGCTTTATTCACTGTGCCACCTAGCTACCCCAGAGAAATAATTTTTAATCATACAGCAATCTTGTATATCTTCTCATAATAGTAAAACAAATTTAGTTAAACAGAATCATAATCTCATCTTCTGAGAAAACAGACTTAGTTTTAGGGCCTATACGTAAAACTAAGGCCAGTTACATATTAAAGTTAAATTGTCAGAGTTTACAATGGGCTAATTGAGAGAAGCTACAAAGATAACCACAGGGTCAGAGGTGATTGGGAACCTTCCACCAAATAAAACAAGGCAAATTACTTTGAGATGTCTGGTCTCACTTTTTGACTTCTTATCTCAGAAACACCTGAAGCTTTTAGTAATCCCATGGGGCAGGATTCAACCAGCCAATGAGCCTAACCAGGAGAGGCAACCCTGACCCTCAAATAATAAAGATTGATAAAAGGAAATAAAATATTCTTATGACTTTATTCTATAAAGGTAAAATATTTGGAGTTAATCTCTTATAGGACTTATTATGTGAGAGGTCTGGAATTTCTTCAGCATGCCATATTTATAAGGGGAAATGTTTGCTTCTTAATAGATAAATCCTAGGGAGTTGCCTGAAGTATAAAGAACTTAAATTACTTGCTCAGGGTACTTATCAGCATGCATCCAAGTCAGGATTTAAAGCTTGGTCTTTCTGACCCCAGCCCAACATGTTACCCACTGTACCACTCTGCCTTTTAGGAGTCATTTTGAGTAAATAACTAATTTCTCTGAACATTCCTCACATACCCTTGTTTTAAAAAAAGATAAAAAAAATCCCTGAAGGTTTCACATGTCAAGCCACATTCCAACCAAAATAAGGTGAAATCCACTTTTAGGAAACCTTGCAGGCAAAGCTACTTGAATAAATATAATGGGGAGTCATCCCTTGCAGACCTTTTAAGACCAAAGTTTTATTATTTATGTTTGAATCAAATCAAGAATAGTTTTGTAGAAATAGTTCATTAATGTGTGATGCTGGGCAAGGCATTTAATTTCTTAGTGCCCCAATCAACTTTGTAATAATGGCTGTGGTGTCAGAGTAGCTGAGTTTGAATTCTGACTCTCTCACTTGCTTACTGTATGACTCTTGGTCAAGTCACAATCTGTCTGGGACTCAGTTTCCTCTAAAATTATGGGGTTGAATTAGATTGTCTCTAAGGTCAATCAATAAATATTAAGTGCCTACTATGTTCCAGGCACTGTGCTAAGTGCTGGGGATATAAAAAGAGGCAAAAGACAAGAGTTCTTGCCCTCAAGGAACCCACAGTCTAATGGGGGGAGACAACAAACAAGCAGACAAGCTATATATAGGATAGAAAGGAAATAATTAAAATAGGGAATGCACTAGAATTAAGGGAGATTGGCAAAGCCCTCCTATAGAGGTTGGGATTTGGGACGTAAGGAAACCAGGGAAGTCAAGAGGCAGAGATAAGGAGGGAAAGCATTCCAGACATGGGAGGCAGCCAGAGAAAATGCCCAGACCCAAGTGATGGACGGAACAGCCAGGATGACTCATTGGGTTAAAGAATACTGCAAGGGAATAAAGTCTAAGAAGACTGGAAAGATAGGAAGGGACTAGATTATGTAGGATTTTGTATTTGATCCTGGAGCAGTAGGGAGCTACTAGAGTTTATTTAGTATGGAGGTGACCTGGTTGGACTGGGCTTTAGAAAAGTCACTTTGGTGGCAGAATGGAGGATGGGTTGGAGTGAGGAGAGGCTTGAGGCAGTCAGACTCTCCAGTAGGCTGTTGCAATGGTCCAAGTTGTGAGGTGTTGAGGACCTGCATTAGAGTGGTGGCAGTGTCAGAGGACAGGAGGTTTATTTGAGAGATGTTGCAAAGGTAAAATCAATAGACCTTTAGTAATAGATTTGACATGGGGGTGGGAGGTGTTGAGAGATAGTAAGAAGTCAAGGATGACTCCTAGGTTTGAGGGATTGGTTGGATGGTGTAATGGGGAAGGTAGGAGTAAGGGAGGATTTTGGGGGGAAAGATGATGAGTTTGGTTTTGGACATCTTGAGTTTAAGACATGTATTTGACATCTACTTTGAGATTCTGAAAGACAGTTGGAGGTTTGAGATTGGAGGTCAGCAGGGAGGTAGATTTGAGAAGCCTCAGCATAGAGATGGTAATTAAATCCATGGGAGTTGATGAGATGACTAAGTAAATAAAGTAGGACAAAGGGAGAAGGGGGTCCAGGACAGAACCTTGTGGGAGACCTACAGTTAGAGGGCATGATCTAATCAGGACTTCTAAAACTTTTCCCACTCGGGACCCCTTCAGTACTTTTTAAAATATGGATCTCGACCCCATATGGGGTCCCACAGTCCCTATGCAAGCCACAGTTCAACAGATGCTGAATTCTAAATGAGGGTCCAAAGAAAGAAACTAAGAAGAAATCTAATAGGTAAGGGGAGAACCAGGAGAGAGTGGTGACAAGAAGAGGGTGATCAACCGTATCAAAGGCTGCAGAGAAGTGGAGGAGAAAAAGGATAAAAAAAAAAGTCATTGAATTTGACTATTAAGGGATTAATGGTAAGATATTTTCTGTTTCTATGATTCCCAAGCTACAGGGCAGTTGCACTAATAAAATAATGGGTCTAGACCAAAAAATAAATCACTAATCCAAGACTGAGATAGGAAGGAGGCAAACCAGGAAAGAGTAGAGTTATGAAAACCCAGAGAAGAGAGAGGATCTAGGAGGAGAGGGTGGTCAGTGGTGTCAGATGGCAGCAGAGAGTTTGAGAAGGATTGAGAAAAGACCATTAGATTTGTTAACTGAGATAATTGGTAACTTTGAAGAGAGCCGTTTTAATTGAGTGATGAGGTTGGAAGTCGGATTGCACAGGGTAAGAGTGAGAAGAAAGGAAGTGGAAGGGGTGTAGACAGTTCTTTCTAGGAGTTTGGCTAAGAAAGGGAGGAGAGATCTAGGACAGTGACCTCTGGGGAACAGCACTAATGTAGTTGCCTGGTGGCTGTGTAGACATAGAATTGATATCATAGCTTAGAAGGAAGCCAGATTTCCTGATAAAGGACAGCTCCTAGAGAAACATCCAAGCAAACATGTTCTTCTGGAGCTGGAAGAGTTGGAAGGGACCAGTCCAACTAATATCTGAAAAAGAATCTTATCTACAGTATACCTGACAAGTCATCCAGCCTTTGCTTGAAAACCTTTAGTGAAGGGGTTCTCAAACTGAGATCCATGAACTTCAAAAAAATGTATTTTGAAAACTGTATTTCAATAGAATTTCTTTTCTTTGACAGCTGGGTGGTAGAGTAGATAGAACACTGAAGCTGGAGTCAAGAAGGCCTGAGTTCAAATCCAACTTTAGATACTTACTAGCTGTTTAACTCTGGGCTAGTCTCTTAACCTCTCTGCCTCAGTTTCTTCAACTGTAAAATGAGGATAATCATAGCACCTACTTCGCAGGATTTTTGTGAGGATCAAATGGGATAACATTTCTAAATCACTTAGCACAGTACCCTAGCACATAGTAGGTACTTAATAAATGCTCATTCCCCTTCCCTTAGCTGTTTAACCTATGTATTTTATTAATTTAAAATCATTATTCTTTCCCCAGACTGCCCAAAGGGGCCATGATACTAAAAAAATTTAAGAACTTAGCAAGAAAAGAAGAACTGTGTTACCCAAGCTCTCATGAGCCCATTTGGGGGATGGTGGTGCAGACTGATGAGAATGATGAGCAGAAAGATTTGGTGCTTGGCTAGACTCATTGCATGTGTCTGCATCTGACAAGCTCATTTTCATGAATGACATCAGCATTCTTGAAATTGAAATGTGGTTAAATATCATTGAATCTTGTGGCACTATCAGTAAAACTGACTGTGATGGCCTCATGCTTAGTCAGTAAATGACTCAATGGCCACCTCCTTTTGCTTAGCTGGCATGGCCAGGTTGATGGGAATTGGTATCAGTGGCCAGGTGAAGCTGCTATAGGTAGCAGTTGGATTAGGGTGACTTTGGGCTAAGGTGTTAGGAAGCAGGAGTCCAAGAGGAAAATATGTTAATGGAAAAAGCATATGCAAATAGTGACCATTACTTAGATACAATGGAGGCAATGTGGCGTTAGTTGAAAAGGCCCTGGGCTGGGAAGCCTACTTAGGTTGAAATCTCAGCTTTTTCCAGATATGCGTTAATTTGCTATCTGATCTTTGTCAAGTAATTTAGACTCTCTGGGTCTCAGTCTCCTCATCTGAAAAATGAAGCTACCTGTCTCTCCCGGCCCTAATAAATTGGAGGATTGCTTTTGAGAATGTATACTGTGGCCTCTGCATTAGTCCTTTTAGTTCCATCTGTGTTGGAAGATAGCAATAACCTTGACATTTCTAGGTAAGAGAAATAGTGACACATACCTCTTGATTGCCACTGTATGGATTACCTCCTTTGGGGATTATCTAAAGGAAATTTCTAAATCCGGACTGGCTTTCCTCTTACTCATCTTGCTCTGGAGCTACTTCATTTCTTTGTCCTCTCCATCAGTTAGGGAGGCCTTAGTGAATGCAAAGTAATGATGTCATTTCAGTGTTAACCTGGGGAAGTGGCGGGGAGGGGGGATGCTACGTAGGAATTGAAGATACATCTATTTCTGTAAAAAAAGTGGACATATATTATATGCACACACATGTAGATATAGATATATACACATAAACATGTGTATATGTATATATTATATAGTATATATTACATATTAATTACATCATATTAATAATACAATATATTACATATTGATAATATATTATATACCTATGTATACATACATACAAGACAGACAACTTTTGGATTGGCCTCTGTTTTCATTCCTGTATGTCACTTCTGCCTGATGTTAGGATAGCTTATGGAGATTGTCACTACAGGCTCCTCTTCTTTGGCATCCCCTTTCCCTGCCTCCCATGACTTTAGGTGAAAAAACATTAGTAGGGGCAGTTGTCTCAGGACAATTCCATAAGTAGTTTTTAAATGGGAGATATAGTAGTGGTTTGGGAGTATTGACCTGGGCTCAGGTGGAATAGCTGGGGTGTTCCTGGTGTGGGGAGACAGAAGGGCCATGGGTAAACATGGAGCTGAGGGTAACTGAGATGGGAGCTAGAAAGGAATATGAGGTATTTTGGCCTTAGGTCCAGGTTGGATTGAACAGGGAGGACTGAGGTGGCTATAGACGCAGGAGAGTCTGAGAAAAGATGTGAGCTTGAGCTAAATGGAATTGGTTCAATAAAGGATTTGATGCCATTTAATGAAATTCCACAAATATTTATTAAGCACTTGTTTTATGCAAAGCATTGTGATAGGCACTAGTTATACAAAGGCCAAAAAAATGAAATAGTCCCTGCCCTCAGGGGGGAAAGGGAGGTAGATATATGAAATATACAGAGGTGAGTAAATAGAAGGGAGGGAGAGAATACTAAGCACTGGGAGAATCAGGAAAGATCTAACTTATGTATTGTTTTGTGTATGTGTCATAAACTCCATGAGGGTAGGGACCAGCCATGTATTATCTAATCTTTGTATCTCCTTCAGCACCTAGCAGAGTGTTGTACATGCAGTAGGTACTTAATTTTTTATAATTGTGTTGAATATTTACATTGTACTAGGCATTATGGAACTTAAAAAAAAGTCTTGGCTATGTACTCTCATTATCTTCGGGGAGTTTGTACTTCAGTAGAGAGAAAAGGAGTAATTTTATTTTTAGTTTTCAACATTCATTTCCACAAGATTTTGAGTTACAATTTTTTCTCCCCTTTTTTCCCCTGCCCCCACCCCAAAATAGCAAGCCTACTGAATACCCCTTCCCCCAATCTGTTCTCTCTTATCCTCCCTCATCCCCACCACTCACTTTCTAGTAGGGCAAGATGGATGTCTATACCCCAGTGCCTGTGTATCTTATTTTCCAGTTGCATATAAAAAAACAATTTTTTAAAAAACTTTTGTTTTAAAAACTTTGAGTTCCAGATTCTCTCCCTTCTTCCCTCCTCACCCACCCCCACTGGGAAGATAAGCAATTACACATAGGTTGTACATGTGTAGTTACTCAAATCATTTCCATAGATGTTATATTGTGAAAGACTAGCTATATTTCCCTCCATCCTGTCCTGTCCCCCACTTATTCTGTTTTCTAAAGGAGTAATTTTGATAGGTTTGATAAAAGCTCTTCAGCTTAATCTAAAAGCTCATGTTTTTTTTTAAGGTTTACTAAGGAACAGCCCCCAGTATTATCATTCCCATTGCACAGATGAAATTGTAGCTCACATATATAAAGCGACCTGGACAGGATCATATATCAAGTAAATACCAAAGTCAGAATTTGAGCCTGGGTCTTTCTTTACTATGTCTTCCTTCCCACTCCTATTCCATTTTGCTTCTAAATTTGGCATCATTCTTACCTTGCACCTTGGCTCCCACTACTCTTCAAGGGAATCCTCTCAGACTACTGACTATTCCCCAAATATGCCCCATGGAAATGTCTGACACTTGCTTTTCTTTTGATGTCCTACCCTGTCTGATGTGTCCTTCCTTACTGCCTATCCAAATCCTATCCATCCTTTAAGGTCTAACTGAGGTCATATCTCTTGACCACTAGGAACCCACAGTGCCCTTTTCCTCTCTGTCTGAACTCCATTATTGGCCTCTGGGTCTGACCATTTTTTTTTTTGCCTTTTGGAGGGCAATTGTGGTTAAGTAACTTGCCCAAGGTTACACGGCCAGTTTTTTTGTGTGGGTATTAAGTGTCTGAGGCTGGAATTGAACTTGGGTCCTCCTGACTCCGGGGCTGGCACTTTACTCACTGTGCCACCTAGCTGCCCCTGACCATTCATTTTTGGCCTTATATACTACTGTATTTAAGCTATTTGTAGATGTCCTGTATGTCCCCAGTCTATAAATTTCTGCAAAGCAAGGACCATCTTATATTTTTTTTTACATGCCTTTCAGTATATGTTGCACATTATATGGGTGAGTAAATATGGAGACAGCTAGGTACTCAGTGGACAGAGAACTGGATCTGGAGTCAGGTAGTCCTGAGTTCAAATATGGAGTTCAAAAATTAAGCAGAGGCTTAACTAGTTGTGTGACCCTGGGTAGGTCACTTGACTTCTGTTTGCCTTAATCCACTGTAAAAGGAAGTGGCAAACTATTACTGCATCTTTGTCAAGAAAACTCCACAGACGTATGGTCCATGAGGTACTGTGGAGTTGGACATGACTGAACAACAAAATACTGTTAAGTGAATGAGAGTTGGTAATAGAAAGACCAGTGACAAACTTGTTTTGATCGAAATGATCATGATAGTTGACTCTGTGACCTTGGGTAAGTCACTTTTTGAACTTCAGGTTTTTTTTTATTACTAAAATTCTGGGGTTGAACCAGAGAGATTAGCTCTAAAGTCGCTTTTAGCCCTACCGTTCTGTAACTCTATAATTACTCATCTCCAGTGTCTTGAAGTTGGCTCAGCTTTTCAATGCTTCTTCAGTTGGGGAAATGAATGTGCTGGTGGCCCTGCGGAGGAGAAGCAGCTTAGCTTCTGAGCACTGACCTGGAATGGTCCCAGCACAGGTGGACTGCCTGTGGACAGAGGCGTGTGTGCGTCTGCTGCTGCTCTCACATGCACTGGGAACATCCTTGAATGCACCCATCATCTTTGCTCTAAGAACCAGCTCATGAATGCAGAGAATGCAAAGGATCTTCCATAACAGGTTCCCCAAACTAATGATTCACTCTATTGACAAGTCCCAGGAGGTCAGGGAAAAACCAAAACAAAACATTGTAAGAGGGTATGGCTTGACATTTCAGATTCCCCAAATTCTGATGGAATTGACCTGGGGCCTAGAGCTTCTTTAAGTGTAGAGGTAATCCTCCCTTAATCTGTGAACCTGCTCCCTGAGATTCCCTCCAGTTGATAACAAAGCAGTTGAATCTTCTTGGACAAATTAAAAAAAATATTTTCTTGGATTTCTCAACCTTTTTTTGATGTCATGGACCCCTTTGACAGTCTAGTGAAACTTAGAGACTACTCAATAATATTTTTAAATGCATAATATAAAAGACAAAGGAACCCAGTTATACTGAGATGTAGTTATCAAAATATTAACACCAAGCTCATGGATCCTGGGTTAAGAACTCTTTTAATTGTGACATTTTAGCAAAGTACACATATGGGTAGACAATGAGAGGCTCATGAAGCAAAAACAGTATCATTTAGTCGAGTTTAGGGGTTCTCTGGCTGTCTGAGGAAAGAGTAGAACTCCCCTGGCCTTGAAGCTTGAAATGGGTAATGCAGAGTGCCTCATGAATCTTTACGGTCCTGATATTTGCTAGGCATTATTACTACCATTCATTGATCTTGTCCCCCTATCTCTGTTAGCAACAACTCAGGCAGGCGGGGCCAAAAGGATAGATGGAGAGTTTGATTGCCAGCATTTCCTGAATTCTCTTCCTCTGCCATGGGTCCTAGGAGTTTCTTTCTTTTATCCCTCGCTTGATAGAACAGGAACTCTTATTGTTCTATTTCTTGGCAGTGCCAAGAGTATCTCCTACTGCCTCTACCAATTAACTCAGTGTTTGATAAATGTGTTATCTTTGTAGTTATTAGTCTGTGCGTTTTGTTAAAATCTTTTTTTTTTTTTTGCTTTTTGGAGGGGGGAAGGTAGGGCAATTGGGGTTAAGTGACTTGCCCAAGGTCACATGGCTAGTTTTGTGTTAAGTGTCTGAGGTCAGATTTGAACTCAAATCCTCCTGACTCCAGGGCTGGTGCTCTATTCACTTCACCAACTAGCCGACCCCTTGTTAAAATCTTAAATAAAAATCAAATGAACTCAACAGCTCCAGTCTTTATGTCTGTCTGTATAACTTAGTGCAGGTTCCCCACCCCTTAGCCCATTATCTATAAAATAATTCAACATGGATTTCATGGGAGAAGACCAGGATAAAGAAACAGTATTGATTGCCTTGGTGCAAAGAGGTCTTTCCAAGTAACTGTGGAGGTGTTTCACTATGGAAGGGTTTAGTGGGATTTCTTTAAATCTTATATACTCCCATAAATATCTTATATTCACCCAGTGTGGTATATTGGAAAGTGCACAAGACCTGCCTAGCATCTGAAGGCTTGAGTTTGAAATACTTAATTTAAATTAGTATTTATATTAGTGCTTTAAGGTTTGTAAAGTGCTTTACAAATACTCCATTTAATCCTCACATCAGTCCTTGGTGGGCAGGTGCCACTATATCTTCATTTTACACATGGGAAAACTGAGACCAACAGGTCCAGTGCCCTATCTTCTGCACCATCTAGCCACTTTGTGTGACATTAAGAATATCACCTCAATCCTCTGAGCCCTGGATTCCTGATTTGCAAAATTGGGAAAATAATATTTAGATTGCATACTAGCAGAGGCAGTCAGTGCAGTGGATAAAAGAGCTAACCTCAAAACTAGGAAGTTGTTGTTCTGTTGTTTTCAGTTGTATTTGACTCTTCATGACCCCATTTGGGGTTTTCATGGGAAAAATACTGGAATGGTTTGCCATTTCCTTCTTCAGCTCATTTTACAGATGAGGAAACTGAGGCAGGCAGGGTTAAGTGACTTGCCCAGGGTCAAACACCCAATAAGTGTCTGAGGTCAGATTTGAGCTCAGGTCCTCCTGACTCTGGGCCGGGCACTTTATCCGCTGTATCATGTTCAATTAATGGTTAAATTATGTAGGTTCCATGAGTGCAGGGATCATCTTTCTTTTTGCTTCTATTTATTTTTCCAGATTTTAGCACAATGCCTGGTATATAGTAAACACTTAAATCAATACTTGTTGAATTGACTTCATGATCTGAAATCCTCTTGAAAGAGTCCTTGAGTAAGGGAATCCAGGTTCAAGCCTCATGATACATTTTAGCTGTATGTCCATGAGATCATAGGACCATAGATTTGGAGAGAGAAGGGGTTTTAGAGATTACCCAGTCCAAACCCTCTCATTTTATGGATGAAGAAATCATGTCCCAGGATAGGTTGAATGACTTGCCCATGGCCACATAGGTAATAAGTAATGGAATTGGGATTGGAGCCCAACTCTTCTGACTCAAAATTCAGTGTTCATTCTGCATCACCAAGGAAAGTCCCTTAATCCCTTAGCATTCAAGCCAACTCTGCAAAATTATGAATTGCAGGCAAGTTGCCAGTGTGCATTGGTGGAAAAAGTGGCCTACCTGCCACATTAAAAGTTGATAATGAGATCACAAGTCTTTAACCATTCTCTCCTCCCCCTCCCATTACCTGATGGCCTCCTATGGGGATCGTTCAATTCCCCTGCCTGTTCTTGGAGAGAGATTTCCAGATTTATTTCATTTATCCCTTTTGGAGAGGGTACTGTTTATATCTGTTTTCAAGAGCATTCTTAGTAGCAGGATATTTTCTTAAGTGGGAATAATGATAAGAGCCCATCCACAGCTTTGGAAGGGCACTGGTGGCCAATTGCTTTCCCTCATTTGTCCACACACTTGGTGGTCTTCATATACTGTACTGAGTATCTGATAAACACAGAGCATGCAAAACTTCCCTTACTGGAGGGCACAGGAAAAATAAAACAAATAAAACACTGAACATTTTTTCCTTGATGTTGATTTCTGGCCAGAAGATATTTTAAATTTCTGTTCATTGTCATTGTCCCAGGGTGAAGCATGAAAATTGCATCCAAGTTTCTTTTCTCTTCTCTCCTTGATGAATGCTAAGGGAGGGTTTTTGACTGAATGACTGGCTCATTGACTGACTTCATTTCACTCTGGCCCGGCTCCTGGTAGTAACAACTAGCTGGGAGCAAGATAATTGTTCCTGCCAATGATTATTTGGCTTAAGGGACTTCATGTTGATTGCTCCCACTACGTTCATCTGCATTTATTGTTTATTTTTATGTCTTATTCAAGCCTGTGAGGCAGCAAGGTATGGTGGGTAGTGTGTCAAACTTGGATTTAAGAAGACTTGAGTCTCTGGCACATACTAGCTGGCAAGTCACTTAACTTAGTCATGGGCAAATCACTTAACCTTTTGGAGGCTCAGGCAACTCCAGGCAACTTTTCTATTGGCTGTGATCTACGATTTCCTTGTGCACATTGTTTGCTTATTCTAGCTCTTGATTCTGGTCAACCCATTTAGATAATAAGTTCTATGAGGTCATGGAGTATTTTTTTCCATTAAAAAATCTCTCCCTTGGTACTTGGCACAGTTCTAGGTACATTTGTTGTTGCCTAAGAAAAGTCTTTTTTTCCCCTCTAATTTTCCATCTCTGCTTATCTGTTGGGTTCTTCTTTGTTTCTCTATTGCCAAATAGTAATGCCCAAATTTTCTCTATCCTTAAAAAAAACTCTCACTTGGCCCTATTGCTCTTTCAAACTATTATTCTATATCCTTTTCCTTTCATAGTCAATTTCCTAAGGGGAAAAAACCCCAAAATTTAAGAAAAAAACTGTCCATGGTCCTTTTCTCCTAATTTTCTAGGGAAAACAAAACAAAACAAAACTGTTTATGGTCCTTTCCTCCTCTTCTCACTCACTTTTCAATCCGTACAATCTGACTCCTGAAGCTCATAACTCAGTTGAAACCACTGTCTCCAAGATGACCATTAATATTTTGATTTCCAAATCACATGGCTTCTTCTCAGGCTTTAGCCTTCCTGACCCCTCTAAAGCATTTGACACTGTTGGCCACCATCACCTCCTGACTGCTCTGTCCTCTGTGTGCTTTCATGACACTACACTACACTACCGCCTGGATGGCTTCTCCTCAGTCTTATTTGCAGGATCACAACCCATGTCCCGCCCTGCCATATTTGGGTGTACCTTGGACCCTGACCTCATGCTTCTTTTTTTGATTCTCTACTCTCTTTTTATTTCATTATTTCCTAGGGGTTCAATTATCATCTCTATGCAGAAGACTCCCTGACCTATAACTGTCTATATCTCTGCCTCTATCTCTTTATTGTAATCCTATATATCCAGCCTTTCCTGAATTCCAACAGCCTATTGGACGTTTCTAGTTAGAAGTCTTATTGACATCATAAACTCAACATGTCCAAGATAGAACTCCTCATCTTTTCCCCAAAGTCTTCCCTTTTCTTAACTTTCTTATTTCTTTTGAGGGGCCCAACATCCTTCACATTGCCACGATTTACAACCTTGGGATCTGCTTTCACTCTTCATTCTTTTTTTTTTTTTAAACAAATGCTTTATTGACTTCCAGTTTACATCATTCATTTCTGCAAGATTTTGAGTTACAAATCTTCTCCCCATTTTTCCCCTACCCACCCCCCTAAAATATCGATCCCACTGGATATCCCCTCCTCCAATCTGTTCTCTCCCATATCTTCTACCATACCCCCTCCAACTTTCCGGTAGGTAACGGTGGATCTCTATGCCCCAGTGCCTGTATATCTTATTTCCCATTTATATGTAAAATAATATTGATAATAGTATATATATATATATATATATATATATATATATTTGTGTGTGTGTATACGTATTTTAGATATTTGATTTTAAAACTTTGAATTCCAGATTCCTTCCTCCCTTGTCACACACCCTTACTGGCAAGATAAGCAATTCAAAATAGTTTGTACATGTGTAGCTATGCAAAACATTTCCATAGTAACATTTCATAGTAACATTTCCAAAACATTTCACCTTTTAAGTATCATCCCTTCCCATTAAACTGGTCCTGTGTCCTCTATGTATGTATACCTGTACACATATATACACATATTCATATGCCCATATACCCTCCTATATAGACATGTATATGTGTGTATATATATATATACACATACACACACTTCTATTCCCTTCAATTATTCTCATACTGAGAAAAGTTTCAAAAGTTACAATTATCTTTTTTCCATGTAGGAATGTAAATAGTTCAACTTCGATAAGTTCCTTATGATTTCTTTTCCCTGTTTACCTTCTCATGCTTCTCTTGCTTCTTGTATCTGCATGTCAAATTTTCTATTCAATTCTGGCTTTTTCATCAAGAATGCTTGAAAGTCCTCTATTCCACTGAATGACCATATTTTCCCCTGAAACATGATATTCAGTTTTGCTGGGCCAGTGATTCTTGGTTTTAATCCCAGCTCCTTTGCCCTCTGGAATATCATTCTAAATCCTTTGAGCCCTCCGTGTAGAAGCTGCCAGATCCTGTGTTATCCTGATTGTGTTTCCACAGTATTCAAATTGTTTCTTCCTGGCTGCTTGTAATATTTTCTCCTTGATCTGGGAACTCTGGAACCTGGCTATAATATTCCCAGGAGTTTTCTCTTTGGGATCTTTTTCAGGAGATGATTGGTGGATTCTTTCAACTTCTATTTTGCCCTATGGTTCTAAAACATCAGGGCAATTTTCCTTGAGAATTTCTTGAAGGATGATTTCTAGGTTCTTTTTTTGATCATGGCTTTCAGGTAGTCCAATAATTTTTAAATTATCTCTCCTAGATCTATTTTCCAGGTCAGTGGTTTTCCCAATGAGGTATTTCACATTGCCTTCTATTTTTTCATGTTTGGATCTGTTTAATAGTATCTTGATTTCTAATAAAGTCAGTAGCTTCCATTTGCTTCATTCTAATTCTGAAGGAATGATTCTCTTCAGTGAGCTTTTGATTCTTTTTCCATCTGGCAGATTCGGCTTTTTAAAGCATTCTTCTCCTCATTGGCTTTTTGAGCCTTTTTTGCCATTTGAGTTAGTCTGTTTTTTAAGGTGTTATTTTCTTCAGTCAGGTTGTTGACTCTCATTTCATAATTTTCTTGCATCATTCTCATTTTTCTTCCCAATTTTTCCTCCACTTCTCTTATTTGACTTTCAAAATCCTTTTTAAGCTCCTCTGTGGCCTGTAACCAGCTTGTATTTTTCTTGGAATCTTTTGGTTCAGGAGTTCTGACTTCACTGTCTTCCTCCTGTTCCATGCTTTGATCATTTTTGTCCCCAAAATAGGAGTCTAATGTTGGATTCCTTTGTTTGCTTTGCTTCCCTCGTTTACTCATGTTGACACTCAATTACTTGACTTTTGGGCTTTTTGCCACAGTAGGACTCTGCTACCAGACAGGGGAGCTTTGTACCAAATGCTGGGGTTTTCTCAGCTGCCAGAGGTATTAGTTGGGTGCCCTCTCTGAGGTCTCCACATGCTCTGGCAAGCTGGTTATACACCCCAGGACCTCCACCCTAGAAAGTGATTCAGATCCAAGCAGGTTAAAGTAAGAGCTATTACCCCTCAGACTGGTTGCTTGGTCCCCCTACAGTTTGCAGGCCAGGAGCTGAAGCTGCCATGTGGTTGTGGCTGTACCGCCACTGTGCCTCAGTGGCTTCTCCCTCCAGGGGATAAAGGCTGACTGCACTCCCAAACTACCAGATCCCAAAGTCCATGCTGCACTGACCTCTCACTTTGTCCTTAGCATCTATGGGTTGATAATTCTGGAAACCACCATGGCTGCTGGTGATCTGAAGTCCCTCCAGCAGGCTGGCCAGGCCCACCCTGTGGCTCACGTGGGGCTGGGCTCAGGTCCCAGAAGGCTGTGTTGGCCACTGCCTGCCAGGCTGTCCTCAGTGGGAGGTTAACTTGTCTGTTTTGTTTTGTGGGTTCTGTAGCTCCAAAGTTTGCTCAGAGTCACCTTTTACATGAATTGGACTTTTGGGAGTCCTGACTCTGGGAGCCAGAGCCCAGCCTACTCTTCATTCTTTTTAACCACTTCTCCTACCCCCTCATATCCAGTTAGTTTTATTAAGTCTTGTTTTTTCCATCTCTACAATATAGTAAATATTATGTCCCTTTCTTTCTGTGCTCACAGCCACCACCCTAGTTCATTTCTTCATCAGTTCTTACCTAAAATAATTCAGTACCTTCATAATTGGTCTGCCTCCAATGTCTCTAAATGGATATTCTATAAGCACAGATCTGACCATGTAAACTGTAAATAGTGGCATCCTGTTGCCTTTGGGACAAAATGCAAACTCCTTTGTTTGGAAGGGAAATCCCTTCACAATCTGGCTTCACAGATAAATTAGATATTCTCCCGTACAAACTCAATATGGCAAAACCAACATACTGCCATTGGCCAAACCACCTTTGCTCTTCCCTACACACACGGCATTTTATCTCCATCTTCCATGCCTTAGCTGTGTGTTGCCTGGAATGCATTCTCTTTACCTGTGTGGCACAGAATTCCTAGTTTCCTTCAAGGCTCAGCTCAAGGGCCATTCCCCCTTCAAGGTCCTTGGATCCTCCTGATCCCCCAATTTGCCAGTGTCCCTTCCACTGATTCTTATTGACTTTGTGTGTACTTTGCATTATCTGTAATCTGTGTTCATATTCAAAGTTAGCTAGTTGTCAGAGGGATAGATTGTCAGAGCTGTCAGTTGAACTTGGAATCAGGAAGACCTGAGTTCAAATCCAGTTTCAGACACTATTTTTGTCACGTTGGGCAAATCACTTTTTTTTTTGCCTTTTTTTGGGGGGAGGGCAATGGGGGTTAAGTGACTTGCCCAAGGTCACATGGCTAGTTTTTGTGTTGTGTCTGAGGCCGGATTTGAACTCAGATCTTCCTGACTCCAGGGCCAGTGCTCTATTCACTGAGCCACCTAGCCACCCCAGGGGCAAATCACCTTTTTCCTCATCTGTAGGATAGTGATACTAAGTACTCCTACCTCCCAGGGTTGGTTATGAGGATTGGGTGAGACAAAATATGTGAAAGTGCTTTGCAAGATTTAAAGAGTCATATAACATGCTAACTATCATGATCATGATGGTGACCATCATTATTATGTTGGAGTTGTGGTTGTTGCTTTGTTTTTCCTTTAATAGAATGTAAACTTCTTGAAAGTGGGCACATTGAGTGCCTAGCATACATAGCATACATTAACTATATAACATATTAGTTAATAAATGCTTGTTGAATGAAGGAATGAATAATAAATGGAATAAAATTGAATAAAAGGAATGAATAATAAAATTTGACTGACTGATAGTGGGTAGGTTTACTATCAACTTCTTCACTCCTCTTTGTAATGTGAGGGCACTCAGGTAATTAATTGCTGATCTCTGTCATATATACCACTTTCTTTTTCCTTTCTCTCCATTTTTCCCCCTCTACTGACTTTCTCTTTCCTCTCATAGTCCTTATTTCCTTTCCCTCTCCCTCTATATCTTACATCTTCCAGTATCCCTCTGGCATTGCTTATAACCCATATTGTGGTTCTTTTGGGCTATGTGGATAGATGACCACATCTTCCCCTAAGAGTCTGAAGTAGTATACTGACATTTCAGCCCATGATATCTTTTGACTTTGGAATCCTGCTGACTGGCTGAGGGGGATCTATGCAGAGAAAGAAAACAGAATCTTGGATCTGACTTCCCTTGTGCAAAGAAGAGAAGCTTTTTTTTTCATTACTGGCAACTGATTCATGAACCCTAAAAAAGAGTTTATAGCAACACAGCCAGCTAGCTATAGCAGCCCAGATGGCCCCCTATATAATATACAAATTGGCTTTGTATCTTAGATAGGAAACAGATTTCAATGTATTTTCTGAATCTTGTTAAAAAAAGAAATTAGCAATTGTTCTCAACAGGGAAGTACTTGTCTTTAGCTGCAATTTGGAAATTGCCAAATGAAATTCCCTAATTCTCTAAAATGCAGAGATTAGTAACATAAGAGGCCCTGATTTGCACTTCTGTCTCTTTTGAATTATCATATGGCCTTAGGCAAGTCATAGAATCCTCAAGGTGCAAGTTGGTGATGATACTGCATATCTTAGGCCATAGGATTCAGTTCAACTCAACAAACTAGTTTAGTCAGTCAGGTCAAACCTAGATGCATTTACAGGCACCTACTCTACGCCAGACACCATGCTAAGCACTGAGGATACAAAGAAAGACAAAAGATAGTCTGGTCTCCAGTTCAGTCTTTTTTGGGGGTGTGGGGGCAACATGAAAACAGCTATGTGCAGAGTTACAGGATGGTTGATTGGTTGTTGTCCTTCTGTGTCCTTTGAAGAGGACCAAAGTGACTTCACTGTGTTGGAGATCAAGGTACAATGTGTCTAACTGTGATTGATTAGACCAATGTGAGCTCAGAGGGCTCTACCATGGCTTGGCAAAATGGAGGTAGGCAGAGGCAAGGCATGAAGATTAAGGAGGATTAGGGAAAGGGTGGAACCTTTAGCTGAGACTCGAAGGAAACTAGAGAAGCCAGAAGGTGGAAAAAAGGAGAGAGGGCATTCCAGGCATAGAGGGCAGCCAGTGAAAAGAGTTGGGAGATGGATTTTGTTTTCAAGGAACAGTGAAGAGGCCAGCGTTGTTGGACCACAGTTCATGGAGGGGAGTAATGTATACAGAGAATAGGAAGGAGGGAAGGGACTGGGTTATGAATAAGATCTTATATTTGCTTCTGGAGATAACAGAGAGCAATAGTTTACTGAATGAGGTGGAGGTGATATGGTCAGACTTTGACAGCTAAGCTGAGGATGGACTTGGTGTGGGAAGAGATTTGAGGCAGAGAGACCCACTAGCAGCACACTGCAATAATTCAAGCATGAGGTGAGGAGGGTCTTCACCAGGGCAGTGACAGATGTCAGGAAGGTAGGAATGACAGTATTTGGCGGCTGTCAACGCTCAGGCAGTGCTGGGCACATAGTTGTTGCTTTGCTAAGTGCTTGTTGACTGATTTGTTGACAACTGACTGGATTTGGTGGGAGGGTGTGAGGAGTGGAGGATGACACCTAGTTTGTCAGCTGAGTGCCTGGGAGGATGTTAGTACCTTTAGACAGTAACAGGAAAGTTAGGAAGAGGGAAAATTTTTTTGGAGAAGGAGAATGCGTTCAGTTTTGGACACACCAAGTGTAAGATTTCTATAGGACATCCAGATCGAGATGACCAATAGATAGTGGCATATGGGAGACTAGAGGTCAGGAGAGAAGTTAGGGCATGAGACTTAATCTCAGGGCTGCTTTTGAAGAGGCAGCTTAGTTTCCAACACACACACATGCCAACAACAGTGGGAAAACTCTGTGGGGCCTGGGTGAAAGAGGAGCTTGGTTTGGCTGGGTCCGGTCTTGGCCCTGGGGCGGTGGAGGTGGCAGCAGCAGCAGTAGTAACTGCTTCTGGGGCTTTGGGCCCACAGATAGTGGGGGATTGAGTGACTGATACAAAACCCCTGAAGCCTTGATCAGTATACCCACCCCCACTAGAAGCAGAGTCCTACCCTGACAAAGAGTTAGAAAGTCAAGTATTTGACTGGGAAGATGAACAAACAGTGTAAAAAAAGTCAGACTATAGAATCTTACTTTAGTGACAAAGAAGATTAAAACATACAACCAGAAGAAGACAACAAAGTCAAAGCTCACACATCAAAAGCCTCCAAGAAAAATATGAATTGGTCATAGGCCATGAAAGAGCTCAAAAAGAATTTTGAAAATCAAATAAGAGAAGTAGAGGAAAAATTGGGAAGAGAAATGAGAATGATGCAAGAAAATCATGAAAAACGAGTCAACAGTTTGCTAAGGAAACCCCCAAAATGCTGAAGAAAATAATATCTTAAAGAATAGACTAGCCCAAATGGCAAAAGAGGCCTAAAAAAACCAATGAGGAGAACGCCTTAAAAAGAAGAATTGACCAAATGGAAAAAGAGGTCCAAAGGCTGACTGAAAAAAATAATTCCTTAAAAATTAGAATGGAGAAAATGGAAGCTAATGAATTTATGAGAAATCAAGAAATTATAAAACAGAACCAAAAGAACAAAAAAAAAATAGAAGACAATGTGAAGAGGCATCTTGGAATCAGGAAACCTCAGGCAAGGTTTTCTTGGCAAAGATACTGATGTGGTTTGCCATTTCCTTCACCAGCTCATTTTACAGATGAGAAGACTGAGGCAAACAGGGTTATGTGACTTGCCCAGGGTCACACAGCTAGTAAATATCTGGGACCAGATTTGAACTCAGAAAGATGAGTCTTCCTGACTTCAGGCACAGCACTCTATCCACTGTGCCACCTACCTACCTAATTACCTGGTATCACAATTGGTTAATGGTGTATAGGTCATGCTTATTTAACAGTAAATTTCAGGATTCTGTCTAAGTTCTTCCCCAGTAAAGGAACTTTAGGATATGAGTCAGAAGAAACTTGGCAATTATTCTTTGTGGCATAAAATATTGTTTGAAATAAATGACCTAGCCTTGGGAATCTGTGTTTTTTGTGGGTTTTGTGTGATGTATTTAACTTCTGTTTCACAGGGTAATGAGTGGTATGGAGGTTCTTAACAATACTCTGGTAAAGGGATTAGGATGTTGCCCATGAAAGCATCAAGATAAAGCATTGTAGGGTCGGCTAGGTGGCACAGTGAATAGAGCACTGGCCCTGGAGTCAGGAGGACCTGAGTTCAAATCTGTCCTCAGACACTTGACACACTTACTAGCCATGTGACTTTGGGCAAGTCACTTAACCCCAATTGCCCTCCAAAAAGCAAAAAAAAAAAAATAAAGCACTGTGCTGGTCATGATGGTTGGGGAAGGGGTCACCTTGTAGAGGATATGGGGTTTTCATGCAGACTAGAAGGCAAAATCAAAGCCAGATGTTATGACACTTAAACTCACTCCATCATCACTGGACTGTGAATTTTCCTGAGGCACCTCATGTGCATTTTTCTTGGAAGCTCTGAGCAGGACTTGAGCAGAAGCCAGCATTACATATGTGCTTTACTGTATGTATTTCAGTTTCAGAAAGAAAAAAAAAATGTGTTCTCCTTCTGACATTCTCTTCTCTCTTTTGTTTGCTGTTTTAAAAGAAAACCTCATAGATAGCTTTAGAAAGGGGTTAGGCATTCTTTAAGACAGTCTTCGGAAGCCATTGCTGCTAGGAGTATCTCACTGCCTACCTGTGTGATGTCATTTAATTTAAGTCATTTAATTTTTCTGGATCTTTTTTGCTCATCTGTAAAATAAGTGAATTGGAAGTATGGTGGTGCAATGGAATAAACATTGGATTTGGAGTCAGTGGAGAAAGAGAAAGGAATAAGCATTTATATAGAACCTCCTATGTGTAGGGCACTTGACAAATATCTCATTTGCTCCTCACAACAATCCTGTGAGATAGGGATTGTTATTATCTCTGTTTTATAATTGAGGAAACTGAGGCAAACAGAAGAAGTGACTTGCCCAAGATCACCCAAGTAGTAATGTCTGAGACCAGATCTGAAGTCAGGAAGAGGAGTCTTCCAGACTCCAGGTCCAGCACTCTATCCAATGCATCACCTGCCTGCCCCCTAACACTCTGATCACCGCCATATTTCCCTTTTTTCCCTCCTCCCACGGGTTGCCTTTTCTCTTCTCCTGTGGTATGACTCTGAAATACTTGGTTCTTTGGGTGGCATTCATAGTAGATAAAATGCTTAGCTCTGCACCAGAGCCTCACAAATTTGCTTTTTTACTAGCTTTCCGCCTTATCTTCTATTACAAAGAATGCAAAGAATAACTCATGTCTATGGCTTCTATCAGATTTTGAACTCTTTGAGGAAAGGTGTGCTTGTACTAGTAAGGTTGGTAAGTTCAAAGAACTATAGTAGATTGGAGAACTAAAATACTTATCAACTCAGACAGAAGAGAGAGGGAGGGGACCATGTCCTCTTTTACCTTTGTATCTAGCATATTTCTCATATTAATTCACTTATTAATGAGTGTTTATTGAAGTTCTTTTTACAGGCTTATGACGTTTCCCCAAGTAAGTCACAGAAAAGCATATATTTATCTTAATTTTTATATCCCAGGTAGACAACTGTACCTCTGGAAGGCAGGTTTATTTGATGCATTAAGTTTCCTTGATTTCTCTTCTGCCTGAGGTAGTGTTTTACTATCCCACTTTCTCATTGACAAAGACTTTCTCTTCATAGCAGATCACCCATGTTGGCAAAGGGCTATTATCATCTATTAGTCAAACATTCTGTGGAAACTCACAAGAATGGCCTGAGGACATGCTGCATTGTCACATTTGTATAGATCGCAGAACCTCAGAACCAGGAGGAATCTGAGAGATTATATAGTCTAGCCCTCTGATTTTACAGATGAGAAGCCAATTAGCTCAAGGTCACATAATTAGCAACAGAGAAGAGACTAGAATGTAGACCACAAGATTCTTATTCCACTGCTCTTTGAACATTATCATTCTGGCTCATTGCTCTTCCTGATAAACTCAAGGTATAATATTTATCCTTAAATAATATAGCAAAATACAGTTAGCAAAGTATTAAAAAAATTCACAGACCCCAGGTTAAGAACCCTTGGCATAAAGGGAAAAACACTCCTCACCAAGTGCTGCATGAGGGAAAAATCTCTCTGGTAAACCCTACATGTGAGAACCTTCCTTGTTTAAATGCTATATATGGGAGCCTTTATCATATTGAGATTTCAGGAGACGGTATTGGTGCTTTGAAGTTCCCAAGGCCATTGCAAGAGTGGAGAGAAATAGAATTTTCTGCCAGTTTAACATCTCTTTGGGTTCCTAATCCCAAACCAAGGAAAATAACAGAAAAGGGAAATTGTATTGTAGGCATCCCCTTACTCCTTCCCTCCTCCTTATCTTCTCTTCCCAGGTGCAATCCCTTCCTAAACTTCTCCTTGGGAATTCTACCTTTGTCTAAGGAGCTACTCCACATGTAAACTGTATCTAGTAGATTTGCCTCAATTAATAAAATTTGCAGCTTTTATTACTCTGCTATGTAAATTATTTTGCCCTATAAATGGGGAAGAAACATTAGTTGTCTTACATGGGAGGGACAGTGATATTCTGGTTTATAGCTGTGTGGGGCATACTTTGTGCAGGCTTTCTCTAGTTCTTCCTTGTTCTTCCAGTTGTCATAAATGAACCCAATAAACTTGGTGTGGAAAAATTATTAAAATAAAGAGAGAGAAAACTGACTCTGTAGATAATATGAGGTTTTTGAGAAAGAAACCCCAGATTTAGCCAAGACAAACAAAACAATAAACATTGGAAATGGGACAGAGACATCAAGCCTGGCCAGGTGTGTGTGTGTGTGTGTGTGTGTGTGTGTGTGTGTGTGTGTGTGTGTGTGTGTGAAGAACACCTCAAATCCCAAGGAGAAAAAGCAGAAAAGAGCCAATTAGAGTTTGGTTGCAAGTCAACTATGCACTTACTTATTGCCTTTTACTTTTCTTTAGCTAAAGCAGCTGGTAAATGGTTTCTTTTTTATAACTCTTCATCCCCTCCAATCCCCCTGTTTCCTTTCTTCCAAACTCACAAAACAAAACAACCCAAGAACTAAGAAACATTCTTCTAGGCACTTTAACAAAGATCAGATGCAGCCTCCATGTAAATCTCAGAGTCTATCTCACCTCTCCATTATTCCATGTATTTTTAGAATGACTGTAGCTATTAAACTATGACTTTCCCCTGGTATTAATGCTGGTTGGGAAATTTGGGGGGTGGGGAGAACCCATTCATAGGAAGGAGTTGGGAAGTTCTAGTCTTGGTCCTGCTACTAACTAGTTTTCTTATCTTTAAAATAAGAGGTATTGGACTAGATCAGGGCATCTTAAACTTTTTCCATTCATGACCCATTTTCACCTTTCTGCAGTATTAATTGCTATTGTGTGGCCTGGGGTCATGCACGCTACAAAGTGCGCATGCTATGTGTTCAGAACCAAAGCTGCAGGGAAGTTGCACAATGCAACATGGGCAAATGCTGCCAGAAACACTTTGGATTCATTATGAGTTTGATTTTGAATTAATTTTTAGTCATTGAGCATTCAGAAACCTTTTACTGCTGCCAGATTTTTCATGACCCCACAGAGGGTCATGACCCTCAGTTTAAAAAGCGCTGCACAAGATAACCTATTTATATACCTTTCAGCTCTAATATTCAATGTGAATTTATTGAACAATTCAGTTCTATGTGAATTTAAGTGTCAGTTATATGCAAGGTACTGTACTAGGAGCTGGGGTCTTTATGACAAATATGACCCTACCCTCAAGGAATTTAGCCAATTTTAGTTTATAGATAAGAATCATAAAAGACTGAAAGATCATTCAATGGTAATCCAGCCAATTCAATCATCATTTAAGTGCTTGCTATGGATAAAACATTGGAAGTATAAGGACAAAATGGAAATCAGTGCCTGCCCTCAAGGAGCTTACATTCTACTGTGGGAATGCAACATGCTAGCAATTAAGTGTGTACAATTATCCCTTCCACATTGAGTCTTTCCCCATCTCGGTTCTGCTATGTCGCAGGTTGGCATAAGAAATTAAATGGGAGTTTTGTGGAAGCTGCAGACAACATGTAAAGGCCAGCAGATGACACAGAAAAAGTTTAAAAACTCAGAAATGCATAAAATTGTATAATATCAACATATTTTATCTTTTAGCACCATAATTATTCAGACTTCTTCTCTGGTACAAAGGGAGGGATATTACCCAGATTTTCCATATCGAAGGAGGGTTGGGGATAGGGTGTCATAGATATAGAAGGGATCACCAGACATGATGATTTGAGGCAGGAGAGAGTATTAATAGCGAGGGGCATCAGAAAGGCTTCACTTCAGAGGTGGTGTATGCACTGAGTCTTGAAGGAAGTAAGAAATTCTAAGAGGCTTAGTTAGGTGAGGAGGAAATGAATTCCAGACATGGGGGCGGGGTGGGTGGGTGGGGGAAGCAGTGAACAGAGGGCAGAGAGGGAGGAGGAAAATACCTGGTAGGCCAAAGTTTGGCTGAGATAGAGAATGCATGAAAGGAAATAACATATAATGAACTTAGAAAAGTAGTTTGGAGCCAAATTGTAAAGAATTCTAAATGCCAAGCAAAGGAGTTTGTATTTTATCCTTGAGACAACAGAGAAGAGGAAAAATATGAAATCTTGCAGTGGGGGAATGGGGAGGAAGGGTAATAAGGGGAGATAATGGGAATAAGTATTTATTGAGTACTTACTATGTGCCTGGTACTGTACTAAGTGCTTTACAATTATTATTTCATTTGATCTTCACAACCACCCTGGGAGATAGGTGATATTATTATCCCTGTTTTACAGATGAGGAAACTGAGGTAAAAGGAGGTCAAGTGACTTGCCCAGAGTCACGGCTAAGTCAGTATTTGTGACCAGATTTGAACTCAGGTATTCCTGATTCCTGGCCCAGTCCTTTACCTTCTGTGCCATCAATTGCCTCTTGAACATTGAACAGGTAGAGGAACTTTAGAGGTTGGGGGAAGAGGAAGGGAAAAATCCAGGATGCCTCAGGGTTTGTGAACTTGGGTAATTGGATGAATGATGGTATCTTCAAGTGAAACTGGGAAGTTTGGAGGAGGGTTAGAACTGGTGAGGGAGAGAGGGGGATGCAAATGATAATAAATGCTGTTTTGGACATGCTGAATTTGAGGTGTCTGTAGGATATACAGTTATAGATGTCTAATAGTCAGCTATAGACCTGGAGTTTAGAGAAAGACTAGGATTAGATATATAAGTCTGAGAAGCATCAATATAAAGATGATGATTGAAACTCTGGAAGCTGATTGAGGTATGACAGAGGGCGTAGAGAGAGAAGAGGGCCCAGGATTGACTCTTTGGGAGCACCTGGCCTGGAAGGTGCCCCAATCCAGCTTCAGACACTTACTAGCTGTGTGATCCTGGGCAAGTCACTTAACCTCTGCATGCCTCAGTTTTCCCATATGTAAAATGGGGATAATAATAGCACCTCTTTCCTAGGGTTATTGTGAGAATCATGTGAACTAATAATTGTAAAGCAGTTTACACAATTTCTGGTGTATAGTCACTGCTATATAAAAATGGACCCCCTAGTTAGGGGGTGAGATATAGAACAGTGTCACAAAAACCCAGGGAAGAGGGTATATTCAGAAGGAAAGTGCAGTCAACAATTTAAAACTAGAAAGGGTCTTAGAAATTATCTGTTCTTGCTTGCTGGCTTGGGGATGGGGGAAGAGAAAAACATTTGGAACTCAAAATCTTCCAAAAAATGAAATGTTGAAAATTGTCTTTACATGCAATTAGAAAAAATAAAATACTAAAAAATCATCTGCTCCAGTTTCCTCATTTTATAGGTGAGGATGACACTCATAGATGTGTCCAGGCTCACAAGGGTTTTATGTAACAGATCTGGCATTCGAACCCAACTCCTCTAGCCCTAGACCCACATTTTCAGCAGGTGCTAAATGAGATAAAGACATCTAGAAAAAACACTGAAGGAAAATTTAAAGAAGGAGGGAGCATTTTCAGTTGTGGAGAAAAGGTAGTGTTTGAGGTGAACCTTGTCACATGTCTAGATTGTGTGTCTGGTTTAATATTTGTAAAATTTCTTTCCTTGTATTTGAGTCACGTTTTTGAAGGGTCTTAAAATAATAGATTTTAGTAATTAGGGGGAGAAAAACCTACCCTCCTTTCATTTTACAGATCAGGAAACTAAGTCTCAAAGAGTTGAGTGACATACCCAAGACCACACAGCTAGTTAAAGGCAGAACCAGTATTAGAGTGAAAGCCTTTTGATTCTGCAGAGTCACAGAGTTTTGAATGACTCTAATCATTAGGAAGTTTGTCTAAATTGGCCTCCATGAAACTTCCACCCATTCCCAGCTCTCCCCATGGGACCAAAAACAGCAAAACTAATAATTCTCTTCTCTGTGGCAGCCTTTCATATACTAGAAAACAGCAATCACGTTCCCTTGTGAGTCTTTTCCTCTCCAGGCAAAAACATCTCCAGATTCTTCACTTAATCCTGATGTGCCCTGAACTTGAAGTTCCTCACCACCTTGCTTACCCCTCAGTAAATTCTCTCCAGTATCTTAGTGGCTTTTCTAAGTGTCCAGAAACTAACACTACTGCAGAAGTTATCTGAGCAGATCTGGGAAGTTCTAACTCTTGATGCAGACTAGGGTTTGGTTTTTTTTTTGCTGTTATTGTTAAATTACTGAGCTTATAGTCTTACCAGAATTCTCAAATCTTTTTCAGGGAAACTATTTAAACATACTTCCCTTATTTTGCATGCTGTTATTGTTCAGTCATTTTAGTCATGTCTGACTCTTTGTGACACCATTTGGGGTTTTCTTGGCAAAGATACTGGAGTGGTTTGCCATTTTCTTCTCCAGCTTGTTTACCAGATGAGGAAACTGAGGCAAATAGGGTTAAGTGACTTGCCCAGGGTCACATAGATAGGAAGATTTTGACACTGGATTTGAACTCACAAGTCTTCCTCGTTCTAAGCCCAGAGCTCTATCCACTTTGCCACCTAGCTGACTCATTTTGTATTAATGAAGTTAATTTTGTATAAGACTTGCTATTTGTCCCTATTACATTTTGTGCTATTAGGTTCAGCCCAATAGTCTCCCCTGTTACAATCTTTATGGATCCTGATTTCTCATCCAGTGTCAGTCAGTTAAGAAATGCTTACTAAAGGTTTATTGGAGCAACTAGGGAGGGTGGATAGAGTACCCTGTCTGGCATTGGGAACACCTGGGTTAACATCTGTCCTCAGACAGATGGGCTCACGAAGAGTAGTTGGACACAACTGAAACAACTGAACAAAAGTGTTGATTGTGCTAGACTGTGCTAAGAGCTGGAGATACAAAGACAGGCAAAAATGGTCCATTTCCTCAAGGGGCTCACAATATGAAGGGGGAGACAACATGCAAAGACTCTGTATAAATAAGCTATATACAGAATAAATAGGGAATGATGAACAGAAGGAAGGCAGTAGGATTAAGAGGGCTTGGGAAAGGTTTCCTGTAGAAGGTGGGGTTTTAGCTGGGACTTGAAGGAAGCCAAGCAAGCCAGGAAGTTGAAATGAAGAGAGAGATCATGCCTTGCATGGTAAAAATACCCAGAGTTGCGAGATGGAATGTCTTGTTCAAGGGATAGTAAGGAGACCAGTATGTTAGCTGTCCCTCCCAGCTTAGTGGCATGTATGCATTTTTTCCAAGCCACTGATAAAAAATGTTAAACAGTGCAATACCCAGTACAAATCCTGGAATCTAACTTGGTAGCTACATGTTAAACTCCCTTTCTTTTCAGTTAAAATTCTTTTTGTAGATTTATAAAACTCTAAGCAAATACATTTTCACTAGCCCTTATTATATAATATTCCATTCCTGGACAAGATCCTAACATTCTTATATCTTAAAGGATGGTCCGGACATGCAAATCTATTCTCAGACATCATCTTCTTAATTAGTTGTTTACTGCCCAAATCTCCCATTAATCAATTCTCAGATTTTCCAGAATTTGGATCATCTGTGGCAATATGGATTTAAATTTTGGAAAAAGATTTTTAACCTAACAATAGTAAGTTACCCAACAATCTCATAATTGCCAGATCTTAGGTCTTTCCTCTTCCTTTGAGATCTGTCTGCTGTATTTGGCACTGTTGACCCAAATATCTTCTTTGATACTTTCTCCTTTCTGGGTGCTCATCACATGACTCTCCCCTATCTCTCTTCCTACTTGTCTGACTGCTTCTCCCTTTCCTTTGTTGTCTCAGCCATATTATTGCCATAACACTATGGGTATCTTCTAAGGAAGAAGTGGGGAACCTGCAGCCTCCAGGTCACATGTGGCTCTCTTGGTCCTCAAGTATGGCCCTTTGACTGAATCCAGACTTCACAGAACAAATTCTTTTATTAAGGATTAAAGAAGCATTTCAACCTTTTTTTCCTCCTATTTTTGCTGCTTCTTCAGCATGCTTGAGGATTTGTTATCCTCAAAGATGGAATTAAAGATATTTGAATTCGTTTCACTAAGGGATTTGTTCTGTGAAGTTTGGATTCAGTCAAAGGACCACACTTGAAGACCTAGAGAGCCACATGTGGCCTTGAGGCTGCAGGTTCCCCACCCCTGTCCTAAGGTTTTGTCCTAATCTTTCTTCTGTTGATCTCTCACTCATTTCTCTCTGGGCTCCACTCTTGACCCTGGATTTGTTTCTCTACCATGACCCAGCAGACTTCTTACCCTGGAGGATTAGACCATCCCTGTCATTCCTTACTGTGATAGGTCAGTTCCTCGTGGAACCTCCATTTTGAAGAAAGTGTCTAGGCCAGCTATTTTCACTCCTTCATTCTTTATTGTTTTTTGATTTCTCATGAAGTCATTTGTTTCCATTTGCTCCATTCTAATTTTGAAGGAATTATTTTCTTCAGTGAGCTTTTGGACCTCCTTTTCCATTTGGCCAATTCTGTTTTTAAAGGCATTCTTCTCCTCATTGGCTTTTTGTCCTCTTTTATCATTTAGCTTAGTCTGTTTTTTAAGGTGTTATTTTCTTCAGTATTTTTTCATGTCTTTTTTTTTTTTTTTATCAAGCTGTTGACTTATTTTCCATCATTTTCTTGCATCACTCTCATTTCTTTTCCCAATTTTCTTCTACCTCTCTTACTTGATTTTCAAAATCCTTTTTGAGCTTTTCCATTTACCTGAGACCAATTCATATTTTTCTTGAAGGCTTTGGATGTAGGAGCTTTGAATTTGTTGTCTTCTGAGTGTGTGTTTTGATTTTCCTTGTCTCCATAACAACTTTCAATAGAGGTTTAATTTTTTTTTTTTTTTGCCCTTGCGTGCTCATTTTCCCAGCCTATCAGTTGACTTTTAACTCTTTGTTAAAGTAGGGTCACTCCTTCATTCTTCTCTGAGATCTGTTCTCCAGATTTCTTTCTCTCCCATGCCTCCACATCAGTACCTATTACTTTACCTTTAATTTCCTTTTATGTATTATTTCCCCCTAGTAGAATGTAAGCTCCTTGGGGGCAGGCACTGTCTTTATTTTGACTTTCATTTGTATTTTTAGTACATAACACAGTGCCTGGAACATAGTAAACAGTTAAATAAATACTTGTTGCCTTGACTTGACTCTTTACATTCTCTCCCTTAGTAACATCAGCCACTTCCATAGGTTTAATTATCATCAGATGACTCAGAGATGTTTATATTCAGCCCTAGTTTCTACCCCGAGCTTCAGTCCTGCTTCACAAAGATCATATCATTCATTGTATTTGTATTCTTGGCACCCAACACAGTACTTGGCACATAGTGGGTGCTTAATAAATATTTGGCATATAAATGATTGATGTGGGTGAATTAGATGGGCAACAACTTAAACAAAGAGGGCAGCTTTTTGGACAAGTACTTTGTGTCTTCCTAAGAGCAGATTTTGCACATGTACCTTGCACATATGTTGATTCCAAACTTGCAGTGGGAAGACAAACGTCCATCTTTTTTACTTTAGCCCAAACCACAGAAGACAACAAACATAGCACAGGGAGCTGAGGAGTAACCCCAGAAAGGAAGTAAAAAGAAAGCCAAACAAAACCTTCAGCAGTGGACAGGGCCTTGGACTGCAGGCTGGAGACCTGGATTCTAATTCCACCTCAGGCACTATTTGTTGTATGACCTCAGGAAACAAGCCAAACAAAAACCACACCCTACATGTGTGAAATGGCAAGGTTTCTGGCCAACCCACATAACCTCGTTTCCTCAAACAATTAGGTATTTTTGCTTTTTTTTTGTAGAGCAGCGCAGAGAGAGCATATTTGCTAGATTATTTTAAGACAGTTATCAAGTTCATTGTGAAGTGCAGAGTGTAACATTGAGCAAGGATGCTTAAAATTGAAATGTTTAGAGAACTGTTTTAGTTTGTGACTGCTTTATTTTAATCTTGTTTAACTTTATTTTAATAATGTTACTAAATTAGTGATTAAAAAAAAGGCCCATACCAGAAGATTTTCTTCCTTGGTAGCACCTGTCAATGCCTTAACTCTACTGGCAAAACCTTCAAACACAGTCACATCTCTTGACCTCTCTGATATTGTGTGTAGTTATCTTTCAGGTGAGAGAAATGGGGGTAGATTGACCTCTAAGGCATCTCAGAAAACAAAAGATTCTGTTTCATGGTTCAGTTGAAAGGATGATGGAATTTAGATAATAATAGCAATAAATGAATATATCACGAATGTCCAGTGCTTAGTACAGTGCCTGGCATATGGCTTGGTTGCTGTTCATTCTTAAAGAGGGTCAAAATGGCATCACTTTGCTAGAGTTAAGTACACTGTGTTTGACTGATCAGACCAATATGAGCTTGGAATGTCCTACTGCACATCAGGCACAAATAGTCCATGTGAACATTTGGGGTGGATTCTTTAAATTTGCACATCCTGCATTTCCTTTGAGCTGCTTCAATTCTGCTTTGCTCATAGTAGGCGTATAATAGAGGTTTATTGATTAATAATAATAGCTAATATCTGTGACACTTACTATGTGCCAGACACTGTGCTAAGTGCTTTACAATGATTATCTCATTTGATCTTCCCAACAACCATGGGAGGTAGGTGCTTTTATTATCCCCATTTTACAGATGAGGAAACTGAGGCAAATAGAGGATATGTGACTTGCCCAGGCTTACACAACTAGTTAAGTGTCTGAGACTGGATCTGAGTTTGAATCTTTGCCTCGTGCACCACCTAGCTGCCCTGTATTGTTATCAAATAAACACTAAACCACCCCTGGCTCCAGGCGGCTCTGATAGTAGATTCCAGCTTCACCATTAGTCTTTCCAATGAAAAAACTCAGCAGTTGTCCTCGCTTATTTTTGGAAGGTCTTTGTAAGCCAACAAGAAATCTATAACACTTTCTGAGGCAGTGAGGAGGGAGACTCCCTGCATCTTGGCTAATCTCTCCTGGCTCAGTATAAATAAATGGGACTTTTGTCAAGCTGAGGGTGCTGTGTGATTTATCACAAAGTGTCCAATGGATGCCCTGTGCCTGGCTCCACTGACCATATTACTCATCGAGCTTAGCGCTAGATTTCGTGTGGTGTGGTATTTTGTTCTTGGAATAGGTCATATTAAACCAGTAAAAGACCTGTCCTTGGTCCTGTACTGTAACAGATTTCCAGCATTCCTCACACTTGCCCAAGAGACGGATTTGTTCCTTTTTCTGATTTGTCTAGGGGGCCTGCTGGCTTTTTCTGCAGCTCCCCTCTCATATTGCTTCCTGACAGACAGAGGCGGTGGGGACAATTGTTCAGGAGATGGACTGTCACTTTCTCTTTGTGGTCTCAGGGCCTTTGTTAGTGATGAATGGGAAAAAAGGAAGCATTTCAACCTTTTTTCTTTTTTCTTTTGCTGCTTCTTCAGGATGCCTGAGGGTTTGTCATCCCTCCAAGATGGAATTCAAGATATTTGAATTTGTGGGCCCAAACTGATGCATTTTTCTGCTCTAACAATAAATAAAAGGAAAAACCCATTTTAGGGACTTGGGAGAAATTGACTTGGGAGAGACTTGACTGTAGTGCCTGTGGAGAGGGGTGCATCACAGTCTGACAAAGGAAATTCAGGGAATGAGTGCCAGAGACCCCGGACTAATGTGAATCAGATCAAGAAAAATTAAGCCTTTCTGTTCTTAGGCTTTCAGTTATGTTCCAAATAACTCTGAAATTAAAAGAACCAAAACTGGACTAATGAAAGCACCCAGGCAAACCTGTAACACCCAAGGCACTGGAAGAGGTCATCTCGTTCAGCCTCTAGTGGCTACTACAGAATCAATTTGATTCCCTAAACATTTATTAGCGCCTTCTACATTCCAGGCAGCTAGGTGGTATAGTAGCTGGACCTGAGTTCAAATCCAGCTTCAGATACTTACTAGTTCTGTGATTCTGGGTAAGTCACTTAGCCTTTGTCTGCCTCAGTTTCTTCATTTATAAAATGAGACCAATAATAGCAACTACCTTCCAGGGTTGTCATGAGGATGAAATGAGATTGTATTTGTAAAGTGCTTTGCAGATCTTGGAGTGCTGTATAAATGGTTAGCTGCTGTAATTGTTATTATTAGTACCATTCTAGGGACTGACAGGTCTAAGGGTACAAAGATAGAAATTTTGAGAAACTTCCCTCAGAGGCCACCTAGTCCAAATCATACCCTCCTTCCACTTCTCCACCCAAGAGAAGATGAAAGCCCAGCACTCCTATTGAACAAACTGAGGCTTGTTTACTCCTCTGAGGCAGCCTTGCGCTTCTGAGGAAGAGGGATCAGCATGGAAGGGTGATGGAGAGGCAGCATTGAAGACAGACTCATATAGAAACAGATCCCTGATGGCCACATATGACCTTAGAAAATCACAAGTCAACATCATCTATGTTGCATTATATTTCTGTTTATTTTGTTAAACATTTCCCAATTACATTTTACAAAATCTGGTTGGGGCTGCACTTCACATTTACATGAATCAGATTGTCATCTCTGGTATAATGGACAGAGATTTGGACTTGGATTCAGAGAGACCTGAGTCCAAATCTTGCCTCAGACATTTACTAGCTATGGGTCCATCAGCAAGTCAACTAATTTCTCTGAGCCTCAGGTTTCTCGGCATGACACCTCACAGGATTATTGCAATGCTTAAATGAAGTCATGTGTGTAATAAAGTGCTTTGTAAACCTTTAAAGCCTCTATAGTGATGAGAGGTGGGGAGGAAGGAAAGGGAATGTGCATTTATTAAATACCTACTATATGCAGGCAGTGTGCTAAGCACTTTATAAATATTTCATTTGATTTTCACAACCTTGGGAGGGAGATGCTATTATTATCTCCATTTTGCAGTTGAGGAAACTCAAACAGACAGAGGTTAAATGACTTGCCCAGTGTCACACAGCTAGTAGTATCTGAGGCTGGATTTGAATGCAGGTCTTCCAGACTCCAGGTCTACCCTATTTGTTGCACCACCTACCTGCTTCATTTATTGATAGTAATAAAGTGACTGAGTAACCCACTGTTTAACTGACCTTTTTTTGGGGGGGAAGTCCCAGGAAAGTCTCAAAATGACACCCCAAACTTCTAGTGTATGTACCACTATTTCTTATATTCTTCCTTGAGAGAGGCCAGACTAAAAGCTAATGGAAGAGAAACAATGACTCCATGAAGAGAAATTTCCCAGCTGGTCTAAAAAGAGCTGAATCCCTACTGAGTCTATCAATCTGTCAGTAGCTTGGGCTCTATAAAAAACTCAATCTGAACCTGGCTCACCTTGAGATGGAAGTCTGAAGTCTGACATTCTTTAGCTCAGAGCATCTGGTCACCAAGATCAGAGCCCTGAAAAGAGCCCCCAGAGCCCTACATCCTATATCACAGTGGTCCAGGAGTAACTCAGCCTGTTGCTAATTGGACTCCTAGAAATCTCTTGGAGGTTCCTCAAGCTCCTCCTGTCACACATTAGAGCAATCATTTCCTCTATCATCAGAAAATTCTTCCTTAGGTCCAAACTGAATTGTTTTTCATTTTAGTAGCATTTCTCCTACCTATCATATAAAAAATTAAAATTTCTCATCCAAAACTTATACTACTTCATAGACTGTATTTATTTGTTGTCCCCTTATGAACCCTTTGCTCAAGGCAAGCTAATTTTCCTTCTGTCCCTTGCTAATTACTAGTTCTTGCCTTGGTGCCTTTGTAACTTATCATTCCTTTTACATGGGATTCACCCTGTACAACATTCTCTGAAAATTCATGTCCTTCTTTTCTTCCCAAAAGCAGATTTCGCCTCCCCCAGGACACCTTCAGTGATTTACTTTCCTTCCTATTCCTCTCTCCTTGATACTGCACTTTTGTTTTCAGTATGTGCTGTTTATTTGAACTTACTGTGCTTAATAAATAAATTTTTAGAGTTGCTTTGTGTTTTTTTCTCTCTTCAGTTAATAATGATAGCAAATATTCCGAGGCATTTTATGATTTTACTGTGCTTTCACATACATTAGCAATCCTGCTCTGTGGGCAGTACAAATATTATTATCCCCATTTTACAAGTGAGGAAATTGAGTTTCATAGAGAAGCAAGTTGTTCAGGATCACAAGCCTGGTAGGTGGAAGACCCAGGAGTGAAACCCAGGTCAATTCTTACTGAATACCAGGATCTCTGAACTGGAAGAGACCTCCAAGTTTCTCTTTCCCTGTACCTGGACAGAAATTCTCTCTTTGATATCCCTGGCAGGGTTCAACCCACCTCTGATCTCCAGGGATTGGGGAACTTCATTGTGAGGAAGTTTTCCTTTTATTATTTAAATCTAACTTTTTGATATTCTCCTATTGCTGTTAGTTTGGTCCTTGAGGGCCAAGTGGAACAAATCTGACCTCTGTTCCATATGACAGACTTTCAAACATTTGAAGAACCCATTATATACCTTCTCTAAAATTCCTTCTCCAGGCTGACCATGAATATATGAATGAATTGCATTTATTAAGAGCTTACTGCATCCCAAACACTCTACTAAGCACTCTAAATATAAATACAAAAGCAAAGAGGGCACTACTCTCAAGGATGTTCTTATGGTGGAAATAACATATTGAAGATAGCCTGGGAGGACCACATTGGTATGGAAAGCTAAAGAGATAGTGAATGGGACCATAGGTGTGTAGATTGACACAGTCAACCCAAGTGTGCTACCAGAGTGAATTTGATCATGATCCCAGAATTTGGAATGGGCAATGGCGGGTGTGCCAACAAGGCTGCTGGTGAAGATGGTTGAGGAGTAGGGAACATGGTGGGGAGGGGACCTGCCTGAAATAGTAGATCAGGTGAGACAGTCCCCCATCAGGATAGTGATGTCCTGATCTTTATTCTCTTTACCATCCACTTCTTCCCAAATGTCCTTCCTAACCTTGGTACTCAGAGATGAACCCAATACTTCAGATGTGGCGACAGTAATCCAATTGTAAGCTACTTGAGAACAGGATCTAGTGTTCTTGTCCCCTTTTGGAGAACTTTCATTTCACTTCAATACTTTTAAGTGGGTGAGAGCTATTTTGGGATACTCTCTTCTTGTGGTGGTGTGTTTAGAAGGAGTAGTGGGAGGAGGAGGGGTAGGGGCAGGTGTATCAGCAATGCCATATTCACAATGCCTATAGAGATTACAAATATGCTGATATAATTATCCATTAGAAAATACGTCATGTTTGCCATATGAGGAAATAAACTAGAAAATTTATTAAGATACCAAAAGACTGAGTCCCAAAACCAGAAAGTGAAAGCCATCAGAGTTGTTATGACATTGGCACAGGTAGATAAAGTAGAAAGCACCCACATTTTCAAGCCTTTAAAACAGAACAGGCTACCTCAGGCAAAGGTCCTCCTCTCCCCACGCACAGCAACCACCCAGCGTCCTGGAAGCGCACTCCCAGCAGCTCCGGCCCCTGGCAGTCCTCAGCAGGAGTCCTCAGCAGAAAGTCCTTAGCAGTTCTAACTCAAAAAGGGCTTCGCGCTGCCACTGCCTCTGCTGCTGCCGCCGTCACCACCACCGCCAGCCACCGAAGGAACGCTAGCTTGGCTTCCGCTTCCTCTTGCTCCGCCCCTTCCTGCTACGTCAGCAAGTCCAACGGGGCATGGAAGATCTTTAAATCCCATAACCCTTACATTCGGCCCCAAGATCTTTCATGTCCCTTACTTGACAAAAATACAGTAGGAATAACTGGTGTCAACAAAATTTCACAACAATATAACAAGAATAGCACACAATAAACACAGAAAACCATATTTTAGGGTGGCGCTTGAGCACAAGCTCCCCATCATTCCCCCCACCCCGAACAAATGGGGCCCCAAAATCTTGTGGTAAGGGGTGAAGATCTCTTCTTCTATGGCTACTTGCTGCTGAAATCGGATGTAGAGCTGTCCCTGTCCTAAGGGGTCCCATTTGAGAGGTCAGTTCTTAATATGCTTGATGCCAGGTCCAAGGGTGACACATCACAGTTGCAGACAGGGGGTGACATCCAGCTTAAGCTATCAGGCATCTACAGATGGAGGGTACCAAGCCTGTGGAAACAAATCTAACAAACAAGGTGAACAAACAAAAAATCAAGAAAAAGCAAAGAGACAATAACCAGACTATCGTAGCCTCACTCACGGTAGAATAAATGAGTTAAGGGTACAATTTTGTAATCATCTTCTCCAGAATAAACAATAGTTACAGTGTTATCCCTCCCATATGCTATAATCTCTGCAGCCTTTGGAAGATCATCTGGCTTCCGTTTTACCCATACTTTAGCTCCTGATTTTATTCTATCAGTAGAACCAAATCCTTCAGTTCCTGTGACAGTTATTTTGGAAGGAGGGTCAGTTTTTACAAGTGGCATTGTTTTACAAGGAACAATAATCACTTGAACTATCCTATCATTCTTGTGAATCTGTATGGGCCTTTCACTTAAATTCTGGAATGTTACAACAATTTCTCTTTGATAATTAGAATCTATTACTCCAGCCAATACATGTATTCCTTGAGCTGCTAATCCTGATTTGGGTAAAATCTGTCCAAAGTGATTTTTAGGGATTCTTATGCATATCCCAGTGGAGATTTTTCTTATTTCTTTTCTGTCCAACCAAAAGTCCTCTAAACAATGTAAATCATACCCCATTGAACCAGGTGGTCCTGGGTACGGTGCTGGGACATCTGGCCTCAAGGTCCAATACTCAATAATTGGGATCTTGTGTGTTTGTTGTTTTCTAATTTGCAGATTGGGGGTCATCATTCTGGCTAGAGGTGTACTTCCTCCCAATGGTCTATTATTCAAATTACGCAAAGCCATGAACAAATTATCCTTCCAATGTTGATATGAATTATTGGAACTTAACTTCCTCAATTGTCCTTTCAGTAATCCATTCATTCTTTCAATCAACCCAGATGCTTCTGGATAATATGGAATATGATATATCCATTCTATATTGTTTAGTATACAATACTTCTTCATTTCATTGCCTTTGAAATGTGACCCGTTGTCACTTTGAATCTGCATTGGGGTTCCATAATATAGGCTTATGAGATCTAGAGTTTTACAAGTGTTTTTCTGGGTTGCATTCTTATAAGGACAAGCTACTAGTACACCTGAATAGGTATCAACACAAGTACATATAAATCTGCATCCTTTATCCAGTGGTAGTGGACCAATATAATCTATTTGCCAGATTTGGGCTGGGACTTTTCCTCTTGCTATCTCTCCAGTTATTACCCGAGGAACAGTTCGCTCCTTTTCCAATTGACATATATGACAGTCTTCTGCTATCTGTTTTAACAGTGAATGAGAGATACTAATACCTCGATCTTGTGCCCACTGGTGTGTGGCCTGGACCCCCAAATGGCCTGCTGTTTGGTGGACCCATTTTGCTAATACCGGATCATCAGTTGTTGTCAAAGTAGGGACAATATGTTCAGTAGCAATCTTTGCCAGTCGATCAGCAAGAGCATTGTACTCACGTTCTGGTGTGGTGGGGGCCACGTGAGCATCTACATGAAAAACTGACAAGTCAGTGACCAAAGACATGTTCCAGATATCTTCCCATAATTCTTTGCCCCAGACTTGTTTCCCATGAATTTCCCAATTTTCATTTTTCCACATGGGCATCCATGTAGCTAACCCATTAGCTACCGCCCATGAATCAGTGAATATATGACACTGTCCTCCTTGTTCTAGTTTGATGGCTTGATATACTGCCATAAGTTCAGCATATTGGCTACTTGCACCTATCCCAGTACTTTCCAAAGTCCTTCTAGTACATGGGTTATAGGCCACTGCTTTCCAATGTCTTTTTTGCCCCAAATATTTTGCTGTCCCATCAGTAAACCATGCATGTCTCTTTTGTTCCTCAGTTAATACATCATATCCCTCATTCCACTTTACAGTGGACTTTACCAACTGTTGCTTTGGCTCAGGGGGTGTGTCATTCCTCTCAATTTCTATGTTTGCTACAGATTCATGTAGAGCAGAGACTCCGCTTTTGCCTGTTTTCGCTCTATTTTGAATATACCACTTCCATTTGATTATACTAGCCTCTTGGGCATGTCCAATTCTGTGAGAAGCTGGGGTACTCATTACCCAGGTCATAATTGGGATTCCAGGTCTTAATATCACTTCATGGCCCAGAGTCAGTTGTTCAGTCTCCACCAAAGCCCAATATGCAGCTAACAACTGCTTTTCAAAAGGTGTATACTGGACTCCAGATGAAGGGAGTTTCCTACACCAAAATCCCAAAGGTACATTTCGGCTTTGTTGTTTTTGCCATAAGCTCCAGTTTGCATAATCATCTTGTACAGTCACTTGCAATTCCACTGGACCATTTTGCATGGGCCACAAATCTAGGGCCAATTGTATGGCAGCCTTGGCTTCTTCAAAAGCTTTACTCTGCTCAAGTCCCCAATCGAATTCATATTTCTTCCGTGTAACTCTATATAAAGGTTTTAAAATCTGTCCCAAATGTGGAATGTGGTGCCTCCAATATCCAAACAATCCTATGAACTTTTGGGCCTCCTTCTTATTGGTAGGGGTAGGAAAATCCTGAATCTTTTGTCGGGCTTGAGGAAGAATCTCCCTTAGCCCCTTGTTCCATTGTATACCCAAAAATTTCACATTTTGAGCTGGTCCTTGAACCTTTGCAGGGTTAATTTCCCACCCTTTACTTTTCATATGCTCAATTAGAAGGGTCAAACTCCTTTCCACTACTTTCGCATCTTTTCCCTGTACCATGATATCATCAATGTAGTGGGTAAGCTGTACACCAGGTAGCTTTAATTCGTCCAACTGTTCAGCCACAATCCTGTGACAAATAGTGGGGCTATGTATGTACCCTTGTGGCAAGCGGGTGAAAGTATATTGTCTACCCTGCCAAGTGAAAGCGAAGTGGTCCCATTGTTTAGGGTCTATTGGGATGGTGAAGAAGGCATTTGCCAAGTCAATAACTGCATACCAAGTCCCATCATATTTCTGGATCCTTTCTATTAAGGTGATGGTATCTGGAACAGCAGCATACAAAGAAGGAGTCACCTTATTCAACTGTCTATAATCCACAGTCATTCTCCATGTCCCATCTGATTTTCTTACTGGCCAGACAGGATTATTCCATCTTGTGGTTGTAGGGACCAACACTCCTGCTTCAACATATTCCTTTATAGTAGTGGTAATTTCATCTTGCCCACCTGGCACACGATACTGTTTTAAAGTAATTACTTCAGAAGGTTCAGGTAAAGTGATCGGGTCCATTTTTAGTTTTCCCACTAAAACTGTATTAATTCCTATCTTCCTCACAGCAAATTGGTATCTCCCTTCAGGTAAATTCAGTGTCATGCCTCTCAATACATCTATCCCAATGATGTATTCAGGAATGGGTACAACAACCACAGTATATTCTTTCTTAGGTAACTGCCCAATTTTCATTGTTATTTTAACCTGTCTGGCTGATATTTCAGCACCTCCTAGACCCGTGATGGTAATAGGAGTTCCATGTTTAAACTTATCAGGGTTTCCATAGATAAGTGTGGCCTCAGCCCCAGTATCAATCAGTGCCCTAGTCACAGTAGTTGATCCATTCTTCCAATATATTGTTAAACCAATATGGGGTCTGCAATCTCTTCTGCATATTTCTTTTATCTGGGCTGGGGCTTGGCCTATCTCCTATTCCCCCTGAAGGTGGGGCAAACTTGGATACAAAGATTCAGATTCAGAAATACCTGCGGGGGGTGGTTCCTGCTTCCCTGTTCATTCTAATGCTAAGTACCTTTTCTTGGTACAGCTTATGCAGCTCTTCAGTTGGAATACCATCTATTCTTCTGAAGTCCACCCCAGCTCTTAATAGAGCAGTAAACAGTTCCGTTCTTGTTGGTCTATTTTGTCTCTGAATCCTCTGGCTGTTTACTCTTCTCTCTAGGCAATTTGTCTTTTTCCCATTCCCCTAAATCGCTTAATTGTGAAATCTTATCCAGCACCTCTGAAAGAGGGTGCCCTATTTCTCCAATTAACAGAGTCAGAATTAGGTGCTTATATGCAGGAGGAGCTGTCTTCACTATGATATTTCTATGAGGAACTCCTAGGGGGGTATCATAATATGCATTTGCATCTCCAATCAGGATAGCAGTTTTCATTACCTCCTCCTTTAGTTTTCTCATACAGTCTCTAAGTGAGTACCAGGGTCTGTCTCCCCTAGGCCACATAGATTCAGTTGGATATTGCTTTGTGCAACCTTCTGCAGCTAAAGCTAGAAGATTCGTTTTATTATTTCCTCCTTTCATATGGTGATCCCTAAAAGCCTGGTGTACAAAAGGATTCTGACTGATACTTATGAATTTTAAACAGTCCTCACTGTCCAGTGTTATTCCTCCGGCGCCTTCATCAGTGATTCTTACTATCCAAGACACTAAAGACTCCCCCATTCTTTGGGTAAATCTACTCAATATATCAGTGATCTCCTGTTGAGTGAAATCCTCAATTATCTCCCTGGACTCTGTTTTGCCTCGGTGGCTCTCCTGTCTTCTTCTTCGTATGGGGAGAGCTTCTACATTAGAAGACTCCTCATCTAACCTTGCTCCATTCTCCTCACACACATTCTCCTGGAAGCTGTCAGGGCAACTCTGCCCAGCCTGTACAAAAGCTGCATGCACATTCGTTCTGCTAGTTTTTTGCTTCCTTTTAGTTACATGAACAGTAGCTTGCTCCTGGACCACCACATGAGTCCCTCCAGTTTGCTCTTCTGAGTGCTGTGACACAGAAGAATCCTCAGGCAAACCAGCTGACTCCCTAGCCATCCGAGCTCTTTCCTTCAGCAGCTTATCCCTACTTTTACACATAAGGCGATAACTTGTTAGCAGCACCCAGCCTCTCCTGCACACTCCTGCCAGTTCTTTGCCTGGTTCTATGGGTATTGCTTTCAAACATCTTTCCAAATCTCCAGGTTCTCCCTCTTTTAGCCTTGGTTCCCAGTTTTCACAGGGCCCTGTGCTTTTAGCCCATTCTCTGGCTAGAGAGGAATAAGGCAAATCCTCCCATCCTGGAATAGCCATTTCTCCCTCTAAAGCCCCACTGCTTCCAAATAGAGGCCTGACATTTTGTGATCCCATCCTCGTCGCCAAATGTATCAGCAATGCCATATTCACAATGCCTATAGAGATTACAAATATGCTGATATAATTATCCATTAGAAAATACGTCATGTTTGCCATATGAGGAAATAAACTAGAAAATTTATTAAGATACCAAAAGACTGAGTCCCAAAACCAGAAAGTGAAAGCCATCAGAGTAGTTATGACATTGGCACAGGTAGATAAAGTAGAAAGCACCCACATTTTCAAGCCTTTAAAACAGAACAGGCTACCTCAGGCAAAGGTCCTCCTCTCCCCACGCACAGCAACCACCCAGCGTCCTGGAAGCGCACTCCCAGCAGCTCCGGCCCCTGGCAGTCCTCAGCAGGAGTCCTTAGCAGAAAGTCCTTAGCAGTTCTAACTCAAAAAGGGCTTCGCGCTGCCACTGCCTCTGCTGCTGCTGCCGTCACCACCACCGCCAGCCACCGAAGGAACGCTAGCTTGGCTTCCGCTTCCTCTTGCTCCGCCCCTTCCTGCTACGTCAGCAAGTCCAACGGGGCATGGAAGATCTTTAAATCCCATAACCCTTACAGCAGGTGAGGAAGAAGAATTAGATGAAGGAGGGAGATTATTGTTCCCCTTTTCCTTTTCCTCTTCCTCTATATCCCACATACTGGTAGTAATAGACATAGCAAGAATAAGGGCAAAGCAACATAGGGATGGGCAAAGTATATCTGTTTTCCAAAGTGCTTAGTGAAGCCCTTGCCTAGTCAAGAATGTTTGGTGTTAAGCTTTTGATTAGAGAGCTAACTCTTGGGATATGGGGAGAGCTTATTGAGGCTCCTTCCCTCTCCCCTTTCCTCCCCCCCCCCCAAGCCCTGTGACTCTCATTGGTGTTATTTTATGGTATATCTATCTATTTATCTATCTATCTATCTATCTATCTATCTATCATCTATCTATCTATCTATCATCTATCTATCTATCTATCTATCATCTATCATCTATCTATCTAGATATAGACATGTATATATACACATATATATGCATACATGTGTACACATATACATATATGTGTGTGTTTATATTTCCAATTGGCTGCAGTTGATTTGTATATATTTATTTCCACCTCATACCTTCCTTCCCATGGAATATAAGCTCCTCAAGAGCAGAGATGGTTTCTCATTTTGCCTTTATATCCCCAATATGCCTGGCATATTGCAGGGCTTATGGAATGCTTGGTGAATTGATTTGGATTTTTTTCCTTCTTATTGGGTGTAAAGGCGATTTCTTTTTCCCTTAGTATCTCCAAACAAGAATGGGGCACAAGCATACAGAGTACATGAAATTCAAGTCAGTCTAATGTTCTGGCTAATTAGCTGGCTTGTCGGAGTTTTCCCCTAATGATAGGAAAGGATCTTGGGAGATTTTGAATCTCAGCTGTCTAGCAATACTCTTGAACACAGATAATTGAGAGTTGACTAGAAATATAAAGATCGGCAGGGGGTGGGTGTTGTAATGTTGGATCTGGCTGAGAAACAGCTGAGAGAGAGAGAGAGAGAGAGAGAGAGAGAGGGTTTTGATAAAAATTGTTAATAAAAATAAGTTTAATTACAAGTTATAAATACGTACAAAGATGTGTGAAACAGTTTTAGCCATTTATCCAAACATTTTAAAAAATCATTCTATGGTAAACTCAAGACCTGAAATCTACAGTCTTCACCTGTAAAAAAACTATGTTCTTAATTTTTTAGTAGGCTGATCAGTCTTCTGTATTTATAACTCATGCATTTTAAGTTGACTCTAAAGCATGAGAGGAGAAGAGAAGGAAGGGTAATAGTAAGGGAAAGTCATGGGAATCTATTGCTAAAGAAATGATATTTGATACTGCAAAGATTATGCCCAGTCATTTGTATTTATATTGGTACTTTTCCTTCACTAGTCATGCAATTGCAATTCTCCAGGGTGTGGGAGGCTCACTTCCAGGGTAATTGGGATACAGAGATACTGAAGATGTAGCCATTTTGAAGCATCAATCAACAAGTTGTAACTAAGCTCCTAAGGAGAGACATCCCCAGATCAGGTTGAAGTTAAGTTGTAACTAAGCTCCTAAGTACCAGGCATCCCCAGATCAGGTTGAAGAAGTGGCATTGTCAAAGACTAGTAAGAGCATAATGTGGAGGAAATGTGGGCACCTGCTGAGTTTTAAGAGGTAAGCAGTTGAATTGGACGATGACAAAAATTAATGAAAGTAGACTGGAGGAGAGAGGTGAAAGCAAGGCTAGTGCAATGGAAAAAAATGACCTTCGTTGCTAATTAGACCTTTTTACTTGTCACCTTGAACTAAATGTATGTTGAAAAGAGAGCTTATCACTTTCTCCCTCAAATGAGTTCCCCTCCTGACTTTCTTATTTCTGTTGTTAGTACCAGGGTTCTCCATGTTACCCTTGGAGGAGTCTTTGATTTCTCATTCTTCCTTGCTTCCTACTCTCACTTACCTAACCCTAGATCTAGAATAGGAAGGGACGTCAGAGACCATCTTGTCCACCTTCCACTCTCTACTCATTTTATGGATGAAGAAACTGAAGCCCTAGGAGGGCTAGTAATTCATCTAAGGTCACACAGATGTAAGCAATAGGAGCAGAATTTGAACTCAGGTCCTCTGACTTCAGGGCCAGTGTTCTTTCCATTGTAAAACACTTGCTTCCCTTGTTCTATTGATTTTTACTTTGTTATATGTTTCTTATCATACTTTCCTCTCTTGCATGGTACGATGGAAGGAATACTGGATTTGGAGTCAGAAGAACTCAATTCTAGCCCTTCCATTCACTAGGCAAGTCACTAACTTTTCTGGGCCTCAATTTCCTCACCTATCAAATGAGGGAGTTGATTAAATGACCTTTCAGCTTTAAGTCTATTGATCCTAGAATTCCTCTCTAGGGCTCATCACTTCATACTTTGAGGCAAGAGGGTTAAATGATGGGTCTGGTACTGTCCCTTTCTGGTAAGAGAGCAGCCACCAGTACCCCTGGCTCTGAGCCTAATTAATCATGACTAATCAATATCATGATGTCTGAGTGAAGATGGTTGCTAAGATCCTAGATGCAGGCTGTGGGTCTGCTCAGATGGCTCACACAGATTCTCTGTGTTTATTTTGAGCACCAGTATGTTTCCAATGGGGAAGACAGCCAGGGCTCAGTTATTTAGGGGATGATCAACCAGGCCTTTGCACCTGTCCTACAGTCACAGAGCTGAAACGTACCTTTAGAGACCTTTTATTCTAACCCCTTCATTTTTTTGAGCGTGATAAAATTTTATTCATATGCGTCATTTTACATCGTCCAGTGTTTCCTTCATCTTCTTCCTGGTGAGACATCCTTTATAGAAAAGAACAAAAATAGAGAAAAAATAGTTCAGCAAAACGGATACCTTAGAGTAGTCATTATTTTCAGTGCTCCAACCATAGCTCCCCATCTTTGCAAAAAAAGGGGGAGGTGGCTGTTCATATTTCTTCTTTGAGGCAAGCTTGGTAATTATAATTTTGTAGCATTTCCTTTCAATTTTGTTGCTGTTGGCCTTTCTGTTTACCTGGTTATTATCATTGTGGGGATTATTTTCCATGTTCCTCTTCACTTTGCATCAATTCATGTGTCTTCACATGCTTTTCTCTTGTTTTCCATATTCTTCATTTCTTAGAGCAAATCAGGATTCTGTTACATTTCTGTACCATGACTTGTTTAACCATTTCCAAATTTATGAGCCTTATCTACTTTGTTTCAAGTTCCATGCTACTTAGAAAAGGTGCTGTTATAAATATGTTGTTGTATATTGATTTCTCTCCCTTTTTAAAAATTATCAACACCTTGAGTCCAAATTCTTAGTAGGAGAATCTCTGTGTCAAGGGTTGTGGACATTTTAGTCACTTTTTTAGTATAATTCCAAATTGCTTTCTAAGATGGCTGGACCCAATCCTCTTGTTTTTGTAGACAAGTCAACTGCAAGCTAGAGGTGAATCAATTTGCCCAAGGTCATACAGTGGTAGAACAAGGATTAAAATCCTGTGTCTCCTGATGCTTTAACCCATTGCTCATGCTAATATTGAACTAGACAAAGTCTCTTGGTTGAAGTGCTACTTCTGAGGCTTACTACCTATGTGATTTGGAGCAAGTCACTTAGCCTCTCTGGGTCCCAGTTTCCTCATCTGTTAATGAGGGGGATGGACTAAATGGTGGCTAGCTCTGTGATCCAGCTCCCCTTTGGTTTTGCCTTTTCTGTCCTTTCCTGGTCCTTAGCATCACAGCCTGAAAAGAGAAAAGGCTGTGTTGGATTAAATTCTCCCTGTTGTATCTTCTTATTAAAATCGTGTGACCCTATGAACTCCAGAGCAGTTTTGGGGAGTTATTCTTTACTCTCCAGTGTATGTTGCCTCTTTTTCTCTCTTCCCATCCCAGAAATTCTGGGGTGTAAAGAAATGAACTCAGGCAAGTGGTGGTGGTGGTGGTAGTGGTGGGGAGTTTGGTTGGGGGTGCTTCACCCTTTCCTGCTTGGGGAGAATATGTCTTATCCACATTCTACCAAAGGGAAATTGAGAATCCCAGGATTCTGATTGGTATGAAATGTCAGCTGAACCCAGATGATATCAGTCTTCTCAACACTGCAAGTGAACCTAGAACTCACCATGCCTTATAGAACAAGGCTGGGAGCTTGGCTGGAGGTACCATGCCTTGTAGAACAAGCCTGGGAGCTTCGTGGGAGGTACATCAAGGGGTTAATTTTGAAACTGGAAGAAAATGGAGTTGGGGTGTGGTACTGGTCAGGCCAGTCATGAGCAGGTGCTGAGCTCTCTCTCTTAAGAGAAGCTGCTTTGTGGAAAGGTTGGATTCTTGACACTTGTGAAATAGCAATGAGGGATTAAGTTAACCCTGGCATACCGTGCCAGACATCGACAGCCAGATAGTTTAGGGTAAGGGATTCTTAACCTGAGGTCCATGGACCCCTCCTTGACCTTTGATGAGAAAAAAAAATTACATTTTTATTTTCACTAACCTCTAACTGAAGCTTAGCATTTATTTCAGTTATGAATTATTTTAAAATATTGTTTTGAGAAAGGGTCCTTAGGCTTTACCAGACTTTTAAAGGAATCTATGACACAGAAAGGTGAAGAACCCCTGTTTTAAATTATTATTATCTTAAATATCAGTAATAATGACAATAGCTAGCACTTACATAGCAAGGTTTTCAAGACACTATACAAATAGTTCATTTTATTCTCACAACCACTTAGGGAAGTGCATACTATTATTATCCTCGTTTTACAGAGGAGGAAACTGAGGCAGACAGAGGTTAAGTAACTTGCCTAGAGTCAGGCAGCTAGTAAGTGTCTGAGGCTGTATTTCAACTTTTTATCATGATTGTCATGATCTGTTAATTGATCAGTTTAATCAATTTGTAAATTTTCTTATTGTCTCTCTCCACATTCCTCCTAATTACCAGTAAAGTGAGCTAGAAGGAGTAAAAAACTTAGTGGTAGAGAAAAGTGTTGGGTATGGGTCTATTATATTTATTTATTTCTGGCCTGGACCTGTAATTTGATTGCTCTTGGGATTTCTCTGGTGAGGAAACTCTTTCCACAAACGCAGACTAACAACTTCTTCTCATCTGCCTTCTTGGGAGGGGGAAAACTTCTTTTGCAGCTTTTAACATCAGAACATTGCCTGAGGTATTAAGAGATAAAGGCTCTTGGCCAGGGTTGTTTGGTCAGCATGTATCATGGGCTGCATGTATTGAGGAGTGAATTGAACCCAGACAGTTCTGATTCTGAAGCCATCTCTCCAACTCACACAAGATCTTGTTTTATTTGTAGTAACCATGTTTTTTTCTCTAACCAAAATTTGGACACATGATCTGGCAAAGGGTATTCCTTTTGTAAAACCTTGTTAAAAATATACTTTCTTTTCTTGAAATTGGGATGTCCCAGATTTTCTGGGACATGCAGTTGCCGTAGTTATATTAAAGAGAGTAAAAAAGACTAAGGTAGGGTGTTCTAAGGTTTGCAGATGAGTTCTGTTCTCCTTTTTGTTTGGGGGTATTTCCCTTACAACACCATAAGGTAAGGTAGTATCATTCAGTGTGGAATTCAGCATAAAGCAGATTTTGCCTTGGATGCTGGGTATGGTGGGAGTAGGGTTATGATTCCCAGTCATACCTTGATGTTGTTTTTCCAGTTCATATTGACAAAGCCTTTCTCTGAAATCCTATGATATATACATTCCATATGTCATATTGTAGCATGTAATTATAAACAGTCTTGTTTTCTCTAAGTGTTTCATAGGTGTTAACCTTGTCTCCCTAAACAAATTATAAGCCCTGCAAAGGAAAAAACCATTTCTTAAATTACTTCTGGATTCCCTCATGGTACCCAGAACAATACTGGGTGCATAGAATATATTCAGTAATTACGTGCTTGGTGATTGTTACAGGTTTCCCCCCACCCACCCTCCCAATGCTTTCTCTAGATTGGTGGGTCTCAAAAGCCATGCCGGCTGCACTTGAACATTGGGGATTTTGGTGTGTGTGCCACAAAGTTTTAGATGTCATGTTCTGCAGATAGAAATTTAGAAATAATTTTATGTAATATAAATTTTTACTTACCCAGAATACATAGTATGGTAAATGCATTATTCATGAAATAAACAAAACTTTTCAAATTACACAGGTACAAATCTTAAAACACTTCAGCTCTTGAACTTCCTGAAACAAAATGACTATACGTTTTGAGGGGAACTGCCACATGTGTGAGTCTTGACTCACAGGAATTGTTGTTAAGTGTGCTATTATTCCTCACAGTATAGAGTACTGTGCTGTGAACAAAACCAATCTGAGAACCATTGAACTAGAGGATTTGGTTGGGGAAGCTAGCTCACCCAAAGGGACTTTCTTATCCCTGCGTCAGAGCAGAAGGCTCATAAATTAGGAGTTGTGTGTATTCCAGAGGACACCACTGTGCTGATTATAATAATGGCAGTGATAATAATAATAGGTTTGCAAAGTGCATGTTATCTCATTTTAGCATCACAACAAATTTGTGAGGCAGGCGCTATTATTATCCCCATTTTACAGATGAGGAAACTGTGAAGTGATTTGCCCAGAATCACACAGCTAGTAAGTGTCAGAGGCAAGGTTTGAATTTATCATCCTGTCTTTTAAAGATAACATAGTGGGACAGATTCCCACCATATAGGATCTCTTTCCCCAGCAAAGAATGAATCCTAAGATTTATCTTGGGATTTGCATCTAGCATCAAAATTGAGACTGATTCTGGTCTATTAGATATAGGCAGTTGTAATATAAAAGCATCCTCCTGTCATGGGGTCTGTGAAGAGAACATCATCATGATACTACATATTCAGTTCATCTCTCTCCTGAGCTCCAGTCCTTTATGACCAACTGCCTACTGGACATTTTAAACTGGGTGTTCAGTAGGCATCTTAAATGCGATATGTCTGAAATAGAGCTAATTATCCTTCCCCCCCAAACATGCCCTGTCACCTTCCCTATTACTGCTGAGGGTCCCATCGTCCTTCAGGTCACTTATGTTCACAGCTTTGGAGCCATTCCCAACTTCTCACTCTTCTTCACTGCACGCTATCCACTCAGTTGCCAAATCTTGTTGTTTTTATCTCCTTAACATTTTTTACAGAGGTCTGCTTCTCACATAGTTACCTCCTTACTTCTGGCCGCCGTCACCTACCACCTGGACAACTGCAAAAGCTTTCTGTTTGATTTTCCTGCCTTGTAGCCACTCTCCATTCCATTCCAGCTTCCACATAAAGTCATTTTTTTTTTAAAGCAATCGGGGTTAAGTAACTTGCTCAAGGTTACACGGCCAGTTATTTCTGGGTGTGGGGCTAAGTATCTGAGCCCGGATTTGATCTTACTCACTGAGCCACCTGGCCGCCCCTCACATAAAGTCATTTTTCTTTTTGTTCCTTTTCTTTTTTTTTTTTTTGGAAAAAGCTTTTATTGTGTTCAGATGTGAACCACAGGAAACAAGTTTCAGTTCTTGACCCTTCATTGCCAGTGAAAATCTTCAGATATCGTCCTGAATTTCCCTCAGTGTTGACTCCTAATAATCATTTGCACCTCAAGTACAGTGACCAGGATCAGCTCTAGTTTGGAGCACATCCTGGTTCTCTGTGGTTAAGGGAGGTGAAATCCTTGGTTCAAACAAGAGCTGCTGAGGTGCCCTTACATATACGGTAGAGAGCCCCTCTCATGAAGGGAGCTGTACCTCCCCAAAACCTAGACAGGTGTTCCCTGTAGGAAGGTAGTTCCCCTCATCTCCATGTTTTGCCGGATGAGTTCATTATCATAAGCCCAAACCTTTTCCAGGCCTTCACCAACTGTGACTATTGGCTCCCAGTTGGGAAGAGGGAATCGACCAGATACCACTTGGGCCTTGTTGGGAAATTCTGCTAGTAATTTGGTTTCCAGGAGAGGGAGCACACTGGGAGCCAGGAACACTGTGATGTTTTTGCAATCAGCCAGGTTCACCTTCCATAGATCCTCCTTCTGGTAGGAAACCTTTCTAGCACAACCAGCCTTCCATGCATGGAACTGGGAAAGCCAAAGAAGCCAGGGGTTCAGTTCATAACCCACAACAGGAAAGAATCCTTGTCTGTATGCTGCCAAAACAATCCTGCCATCTCCAGAGCCCAAGTCCACCATCTTTCCAGAGAGGCCTTGGAAAAGACTCAGAACATTCTCTACCTGCTGCCTACTTGCTGGGACATAAGGCACCTGAAGCTTCAGGGGCACTTTTTGGAAACCAGGCATAAGGAACCCTGCCCAGAAGGTATAAGCAAATAAGCCAGTGCCAGCTGCCACTTGTAAGATACCCAGTCCTCCAAGATGGCACCCCTAAAAATATGGAACGCTTCACGAATTTGCATGTCATCCTTGCGCAGGGGCCATGCTAATCTTCTCTGTATCGTTCCAATTTTAGTATATGTGCTGCTGAAGCGAGCACATAAAGTCATTTTTCTAAAGCACATGTCTGACCATGTCATCCATCTACTCAATAAACTCATGGGGCTCCCTATTGTTTCTTGGATCAAATGTGAACTCCTCTGTTGGGCATTTAAAGCTGCCCACAAGCTGACCCCTTCCTACCTGTTTAGTCTTCTTACTTACACATTTCTTCCTTCCTCACGTATTCTGCGATCAGGCCATATTGTCCTACTTCCTATTACACATACCCACACCCCCACACCGGCCCCCCCAATGCAGAGTGCCCCATTTCCCATCTCTGTGCCTTTGTATTGGTTGCCCTCCATGCCTACAGCACCACTTCCTCCTTACCTTCCCTTTCAAAATCTCTGATTTCCTTCACGACCCAGTTTAAGTGCCATTTTTACATGAAGTCTTTTCTGATCCTCTTAGCTGTTAGTGCATTCTCTCCTCAAACTACCTTGTATTCATTTTGTGTATGACTATGTATGTGTGTGACATCTCCCTTCTTGGAAATATAAGCTCATTGAGTACAGAGATTATTCTAGTTCTGCCTTTGTGTTCACAGCATTGACAATGCTTGGTACATAATAGTAGGTGCTTAATAAATATTTTTTGGTTAATGCATTGATGCTCTAGTATCATTATTTCATTGCCTAAGGGTAATGGGTTACTTCATTCCTTTATTCAACATATTTATTGAGGACTGGCTTTTTGTAAAGACCTGTGCTACCCATGGTGGGGAATATAAAGAAGATTGCCCTCCTGGATCCTGAACTGTGAGGCAGTTAGGTTGAGTAGAGTGATGGAACCCAGAATTGGGAAATCTTGAGTTCAAATCTGGGCTCAGATGCATAACCAGGAAGGTTACTGTCTATCTGCCTGTATTTTCTCATCTGCAAAATGGAGGGAATAATAGCATTTGAGATCATATTTGTAAAATGCTTCACAAACCTTAAAAATATGTGCAGATGCTAGCTCTTATTAAAGTACCTTGTAAATGAGAGGTTGCAGTTTTTCAAAAGAACAAACCTTTCATCTTATCCCCATGTGGTATAAAGAAGGCAAGACTTGGGATACCTAGAGATCAGGGTTTGAATCTTAACTCTGATACTTGCTAGTTTTGTGACTATGGCCTGCAAGTCATTTAGCCTGAGCTTTTTCATATCTCACATGGGGATTATAATATTTGCACTGCCTATGTCATAGGGTTATTTTCGGAGCTCTATAAATGTGAGTTATTAGTGCAATATCTCTGTAAATCTGGGATCTCTTCATATAACTGCTATTCCCTCCCATGGAACAGACTCCATTCCATCCATAACTTTTTCATCTTGTGTTATTCTCATGTATATCTTCCCATAAATCCTCCTAAAGGACCACAACCACAATTCTGGAGGATCTTCTTCTAATTCTCTTATATATAGGGCTAACTCCATTTCTGGTCATACTTCTTTGATATACCTTGTGCTCAATTTATCATTTTTGTTGTGTTTTAGTCTAAGGTGGCACAGTGGATAGAGCACCAGCCCCTGAAGTCAGGAAAACCTGAGTTCAAATCTGACCTCAGATACTAGCTATGTGACCCTGGAAAAGTCACTTAACCCTGGTTATCTCAGTTCCTTATCTGTAAAATGAGTTGGAGAAGGAAATAGCAAACCTCTCCAGTATCTTTGCCGAGATACCCCAAACCCCAAAGAGGGTCATGAAGAATCAGACACAACTGAAACAACTCAACAAAAACAATATTTTCATTGCCTTTCAAATGAATAGCAATTTGGATTCTTGGAAGACTGATATTCTTTGATTCTCAGCCAGGTAGTAGAAGAATATTGGTGTTAAGAAAAAGGTGGGGTTTGTTTTAGGAAGAAGTTTAGGGATCATTGAAAGTGCTGCAAAAATTCCAGCCTGTTCTTTTCCTCTTATTTAAATCCAGGCTCAGTTCATTGCATACCTGCAATGTTTTTCCAGGATGTCTGTCTTTAGAATCAGGAAGACCTGGGTTCAAATTTTACCTCCCTAGCATGAGACCCCAGGATACTAACCCTGTACTTCAGTTTCTTTTTCTGTAAAATAAAGGGATTAGATTTGATGACTTCCAGGATCCCTTCCATCTCTAAATCTATTATTCTATGACCCAGTGAACCCTATGCACTCCCCATCCAGTTGTGCATCATAATTTGGAGAATAAGCTTTCTTCATCCACTTGATTTGTCTCATGTGGATAGCCAGGTCAAACTCTTTTGGATGATTGTAGATTTCATCTAGAAAGGTCTGAAGTGTTCCAGGGCTTGATACAATTAGTGTAATATGATCTACAGCCATTATTCTGAGAGCAGTTGGAGGACCTCAACATCTACAGGGAATCCCTCTTTCATTTGAATTTTGTGTTGGACATCTCTGTTAGTGACAAAAACCTCAGATGAGAAAATATCTTCTTGGTTTATGTTTCATTTGCTACTCATAGAGGATCATTGAACAAAGTTATCTCTGTGTTGTCTCCTTCAAGGAATCATTTGTTATCTTGACAAATGTATGGAGGATACCTTGTGGGAGGAGAGCCTTTCAACATATACTTTGCTGAATTGAATTAAACACCTTTTATAATCAACAGATAGTAAGCTTGGTAGTATCTGAAATTTTCAGTTAATTGTGTGACTATAAAGATATACAATTTGTGAAAGTCTGACTGTTTTTCTCCTCATTTTTTTTAGCTATCATCACCATGATACATATATAGATTATTCTCATGAGGACTTTGTAGAGCTGAGCAAGTAGGAATATTGATTGGTTCATAGTTATTGATGTTCCAACGATGACCTTTTTCAGTAATACTAATGTCTATGATTTTTCCTACTTATTCTGTATTGTTCCCTATTTCAGATATCTTGATAATCTCAATGAGGTCAAAGATGTGCCACCTCTATCATATATATTGCATAGTTAATTGATCAGGTCCAGTTGCCCTTTTTTGCTTTGTTTTCTTTAGTGCTATTTCTACCTCTTAATGTAGTACATCAAGGGACTGTGATGTTCAAGTCCAAATGTCATGGTTTCACTGACATCGATGGAGAAAATAGGTTCTTAAAATGTGCTGCTATATTTTTTTCATTTTTGGTCTGATTTTTCTTCCCTTTTTAGTTTTGTGTTTAAATGGCCTTATAATGGCTTAAGAGGAGTTTAGGTGAGGCTTTCTGCAAGCTTATTTTTCTCTGTGCTATTTCTTGATGTCTTATGAGGTGATACTCATAAAAACCTTCTACCATACACTGTGAAAAAATTTTCAAATGAGTTTATATTCTAAGCCATTGTTTCCCTTGCCTGTAATATCTTCATTGGCAAGTAGGTAAGTGTTTACTGTTTAAAACAATTTCTAGTCTCTGTGGTAGCAGGTGCTTTACATGAGTAAAACTTCCATTGGAATTGATGATAGTTCATGTGAATATTTGTTCTTTTATCTATCTCCCATTTTTCAGTATTAAGAACTTGTTTAAGTAGGTCAGGTTGCAGCTATTTTTAGTTCTTTTCCTTATCTGTTCATTTATACTATTTTTTCTAATTAGATATTGATATTTGATTTTTGCTTTAACAAATATATTGGGATAATTCAGAAATGACTTCCACATCAGTAAGTAATTATTTCCTGTTTGTTAAGCAATAGTCAATTTCCTTTAGAAAGTTATTTGATAATTGCTATGTCTCTCTAGTACAGGAGTTCTTGCTTTTTTTGGTGAGTGTCATGAATACTTTTAGCTGTTTGGTAATGCCTATTTAACACTTCTTAGAAAAAATCAAAGGAAATGCTAAATTTTAGTTAGAGTTTGCAAAAATAAAGATATACTTTTCCCCATCCAGGTACATGGAGTTTCTGAAATCTATCCACCAAATGCTTAGGGATCCATAGACTTCATGTTGAAAAACCTCTGGTCTGATATCTTCTAATTCTGTTTTTGAAGTATTCATGATCCAGTGGTGTGAGCTTTCTGTGTACCCAACAAATTTCTGGCCTCTTTAGTTTCTTTATCCTTAACCATACTTTCCAACATATTTTTTTGCTGCCCTTCCTCTGCCCCCTGTTGCGTTCACATTGATGAGTATCAAAGTATATGTATGTTGAATTCATTTGGAGGGGCTTATTGAGTTGTTCATCCAATTACTTTCTCATCCTTTGAAAGAGAAGTTATCACTAAACATCATAATGTGTGTATGTGTTTGTGTTCAAAGTAATTCTACCAGGAAAGATGTCCAAGTGTTTCATGAAATGATGTATTTTGTTACCTTTGAACTCACAATTAAGCCAACTTTATTAAATTTTATAATTTTCTCTCTAAGGGCTAACCTTTGAGCTATTCTTCCATTTAGCTGCAAATTAATTTTGTCTTCCAGTTTCATTTAGAGTATGTGTTCTTAACTTTTTTTTATTTGTATCATGATGGACCCCATTGGCAGTCTGGTGAAGCCTATGGATCCCTTCTCAGAATAATACTTTTAAAATTCATAAAATGAAATATTGGGGATTATTAAGGAAACCATTTACTTTGAAATACATTTATGCAATATTTTGTGAAAGTTCACAGACCCCTGAATAGTGAGAACATCAATATTGATATGATTGTTCCTACTGTAGTATGTCGTCATTGGACAAGTATTTCATCTTTGGTGTACCAGCAGTTGAGTTAATGTTATAAAATGCTTCAAAAATATGTGATTCTTAGTATCAGAGGCCCCCTTTTTTTCAGCTCTGCCATTGTTACTATAAAGGTAGGAGAAGAGCACAAAGGACTGAAATGCATTATGTGTTTTTATTGTTTCATGAGTTGCTATACTCTAAAACTTTATTACCAAGTAGCTAGGTTACTAGTGATGAGCTCTCTCATCATTAACAATTTTTTTCTAGGGTACCATCACCCTTCCATGGTCTCAGATTTGCAACTTTGGAGTTGCCTTTGACTCCCCACAGCTTCTACCTTTGTTTGTTTTTCATCTTTTCTACTCTGGCCTATTTTAATGACCTTTTAATTGGTCTCCTTGACTTTAGCATCTCCCAACTCCAATCCATATTTCATATAGCTCTCAAAATGATTTTCCTTAAGTACAGGTCACTCTCCCACTCAAGAAACTCTAGTGACTCCCCCTTGCCTCAAGGATAAAATAGAAACGCTTCTGTCTATCTTTAAAAACCCTTCAAATTCTGGCCCCAATACTGACTAGCATCTTTATCACCCTCCCACTGCCCCTACACATAGAGCAACTTTGGGCTCTGGAATCCCTGAAACCACTATGGATTTCAATAAGTAAACTTTTGCCTTATCTTAACCAGGCCTTCACATCATTTCCTGTCTGCTAGCTCCACATTATGTTGTGTATGCCATGCACCCTTCTCCCCTGCTTCTCCTTTATGTGTTATCTTCCCCCATTAGAATAAAAACTTCTTACATTCCTACATGACAGAGACTTTTTTTGCTTGCTTGTATTTGTATCCCCCATGTTCAGAATAGTGTCTGGCACATAGTATGCACTTAATACATTATCTTTCTGTCCATCTATTTACTTTCTTTCTAGTTCACTATAGTATAGCCAAACTGGTCTCCTTTGCAGCCCTTAATGGATTCCCCCATACCTGCATTGTACTCCCTCTACTCTTCCACGTTACGAAATCCCTGATTTACTTTAAGACTTAAGCACCACCTTCTATGTGAAGTCTTTCCTGATTCCCATAACTGCTAGTGTCTTCCTTTCCTAAACTATCTTGTATTTGTTTTCTACTTATTCTGTTTTTTCTTATATGTGTACATATTATCTCCCTAAATTAGAAGATCTTTGGTGCAGGAGCTATTTAATTTTTTTTAGTACAGTTACTGCCTAGTATAAGAACTTGGAACATGTTGTTGTTGTGTAGTTTCAGTCATGTCTAACTCTTTGTGACTCCATTTGGGTTTTCTTGGCAAAGATACTGGAGTGGTTTACCATTTCCTTCTCCAGCTCATTTTACAGATGGGGAACTAAGGCAAATGAAGTTAAGTGACTTGCCTAGTGTCACACAGCTAGGAAGTGTCTGAGGCTGGATTTGAACTCATGAAGATGAGTCTTTCTGATTCCAAGTCCAGTGCTCTATCTACTGTGCCATCTAGCTGCTCATTTGGCATATCGTGGGCACTTAATAAATACTCGTTGATTGATTCAGCCTTTAGAAACAGACAGAGTCTGCTGCTGGGACCATACTCAAAGCCTTTACATGATAGAAAAATGCTAGAATTATGCAGGAATAGCCTCCAAGTACTCAGCATCATCTCCATCCATGCCCCAATGAGTCATTGGAGTAGGAACATATTTATATGTAGTTTGTGTATCTGAATTTACATACAACTGTCCATAACACACTATGACAAGGATCACAGAGACACTGGAGACTCCTCTACCCACTCATCCAGAATACAGAGGACTGAACCAAGTGAAGGGGGAAATGGGAGCTCAGGAGCTCAGCAAGGGATCTGTAAGTCTTGTGAAAATGTGAGCTGATGTCAGTCTGATTTATGAACTTTGAGTTATGACCCTAGCAGAGGGCCATATGGAAGTTTGTTTATGTAGCTGGACATAAAAGATGCAAAGTCAATTTGTATTTTCTGTGCAGTTTCAATTGGGTTCCCAAATTCTTCATGTTTTTGCAAATTAACATCTGGCTATATGTACTCATCTGTAGAACTTTTCACAATATCTCCTCTATTAGTTGGTACTCACACATTTTAGGACAGTGTGAATTTTTAGATTCCTGTCCTCCTATATTTACAGTGGATCACACTGAGACTCTTTTGACAGAGTACTCTGTTATATCTACATGGATGCTCATTTTGCTTAACCTTAGTGGGGAAAGAAAACAAGCAAAATCACAGTAAAAATGGTTAGACACTGCCCAATGCAAATTGATACTGATTGGGCCCTGAAAATCAGTCATCTCAGGCTTTAGTGAACCAGGCAGAATAATGAGTCATGCAGACAAGGGCTAGAGAAGGTGGGTTGTGTGGGGGAGGAAAGAACTTGGTAGAAACATAGCCAAAGGGACCTCTATACTGTGGAAAGGACCCTGGGGCCCTTTGGAAAGGTCATTAAATCCAAAAACTAAGAACCTTTGTGGAGTCACTGTGCTGTGCTAGTCTATAGCTCAGTGGGCAGCCCACTGAGTTAGTCTACTAGATCTTTTATTTTGAATAGGTACTGTAGATGAATGAGGAATGGGGTCTAGAATTTAATATTGGGAAAAGAACTGCTGGTTAGCATTTGGGAAGCTGCACGGCACTTTTGACAATCCCAAGCTGCTCCCTGAAGCAAACATCCATCTTTTTAGAACCATTATTTCCCCATTGCTACTACCTACTTGTGAACCATGAAACTTTGCAATCTCAGAAGAAGCAAAACTGGGGTGGGGGGGGATTCCAAGGACATTGGAGAGATGTGTGGTAGGCAGAAGTAGGCTGTTGTTGTTCAGTCATTTTTCAGTCCTGTCTGACTCTGTGTGACCTCATTTGAGGTTTTCTTGGCAAAAATACTGAAGTGGCTTGCCATTTCCTTCTCTAGCTCATTTTACAGATGAGGAACTGAGGCATACAGGGTTAAGTGATTTGTCCAAGGTCACAGAGGTAGTATCTAAAGCCATATTTGAATTCACAAAGATGAGTCTTCCTGACTCCAGGCCCAGAGCTCTATCCACTGCTCTGCCTAGCCATACTGAGTAGGTTATAGCATATTGCTAACACTTTGTGCACAAAAAGAGGTGCAAAAAAATATAAAGGAAATCTTTGATTGAAATAGGAGTAGGGCTAGTTGTATCATAAGAGTGAGAAATAACACATGTACATTGCAAGTACTGCCCTGGTCCCTATAAGAAAAGATTTAGAGGAAGACTTCCAGCACCATGGACAGAGTTGCATAAGTTGAGAAAGGTTAGATGGGTTGTGATCTGCACCTTTTGAGGGAATACTGAAATCAACGAGAACATGGATCTATACATCTATAGGAGTCTCATAGAACCATAGATTTAGAGCTGGCAGGGACTTTAGAGGTAATCTAAGATGAGAAAACTGAGGCACACAGAGTGACATGACTAAAGTCACACAGCTATTAAATTGCAAAAGTGGTATTCGAACCAAGCTTCTTTGGCTCTAAATCCCATCTCTCATTTCACAACAATGTGCTACCCCTCCTATCTCTGTGAACCCAGGTCCAAAGTAAGTCATAGCAAGGCGGCTAGGTGGTACAGTGAATGGAGCACCGGCCCTGGAGTCAGGAGGATCTGAGTTCAAATCTGCCCTCAGACACTTAACACAGAAACTAGCCGTGTGACCTTGGGAAAAATCACTTAATCCCAACTGCCCTCCAAAAAAAACAACAAAGTAAGCCATGGAACAATTCAGTCTCTCTTCCCCACTTTCTCTACCCTCTCAGACTTCTTCTGTTTCTTTCTCTGTTGCCTGATGACAATAACAAAGACCATAAACCATATACCTGGGAATACAGGTAACTAATAACACACTCACTGGCAATTGGATAAAACTGATGAAACATCACTAACTAATATGAGATATGACCTTTCCGGTTTATAAAGGCAAAATTGCAAAATTATCTTTGGGAGAATTGGTCTAATGCTGAGTTGGAGGTTTGTAATAACCTTACCCACTTTGTTTCCAGCCTTCCTGAAACCTTGGTTGGCTACAAAAAATATCCTTCAGTAATATTCATTTGGATACATAAGCTTTATATGTTATTGTATGTTCTCTCTCTCTCATCTCTCTCTCTGTCTCTCTCTTCTTGCTCATTTCTCTTCCTTCTCCTCTTTTCTTTCTCTCCTTTTCTGTCTGTTTCTCCTAGAATGGAGGCATTTGCAGCCAAATGGAGGAATTAGAATGGGTAGGAGATCATGATCAATGCTTTTAATTTTAAGGAAATTTCAAGGATTCAGACAATTGCATTAAGTACTGAAGTGAGGCACTAGTGGTGGCTTTTTGGTACATGTAACACCATTTTTTAAACCCTCACCCCACCTGTACACACTGTACAGCAGTCAAGCCAGTGGAGACAGGATTAAAGAAAAGCAGTTATAATAGCAAGAGAGTGGTCAAGCTGATCACAGACACTTATTAGCTGTGTAACCCTGGACAAAGCATTGACTTCTTGAAACTTGTTGTCCTCATTTGTAAAATGATAATAATAATAATAATAATACCACCTACCTTGCAGAGTTATCAGTATAAAATTAAATAGCACACAAAGCGCTATATAAATGCTACCAATGATGATGATGATGATGATGATGATGATGAAGGTGGTGGTGGAGGTAATTAGTGATAAGTGAGGGGGGCTTTGCTGGCCTCTAGTGAAGCTCACTGTGGATATGAACTCAGCAAAGAAGATGCCTATCTCTTAGTGCTGATTGTCTGGTATGCAGAGTTTCCTGTGCTGAAGAAGAGCAGGTGGAGACCAACAAACACTTAGGAGGTCAATGTCCCAGGAAGAGTTCAGTATATAACACAGAAGGAGGAGCCACTAAGGAAGCTGGGCAGAACAAGTGCAGTTTTGTTGTTTTTCAGTCTTTTCCTATTCTTCATGACCCCATTTGGGGTTTTCTTGGCAGAGATACTGGAGTGGTTTGCCATATCCTCCTCCAGCTCAGATGAAGAAATGAGGCAAAAATGGTTAATTGACTTGCCCAGGGTCACACAACTAGGAAGTGCCTGAGGTTGGATTTGAACTCAGAAAGATGTGTCTTCTTGACTTCAAGCCAGGTACACTATCCACTGCAATACCTAGCTGTCACAACAAGTATAGAAGGACATGTTGATTAGCATTCTCCTTACTGGACTTTATTTGCTGGTCCTGGAGCATCCCTTATGAGGGGCACTACTGTGATTTCAGGAACACAGTTGGTTGCGCTAGTTCCTGCCAGTATGAAGGAGGGAGCCCCAGAGGCTATGTGTACATCTCTTGTGGTATGATATGATAGAATAGTGAAATTCAGGGAGTGTGGACCACGAAGAGAGAAAGGAATCAGAAAAAAGAAAAAGATTTCTGAGTCATTTGAAGTCTTCCACAGTCTAGCTCCCACCTAATTTTCCAGCCTATTTTCATATTATTTCCCTTCATGAATCTATGTTCCAGTTCCATCAGTTTACTAGCCCTTCTCTAAACTTGGTTCTCCAGTCTTATCTCCATGCATTTACACAAGCATTTGACTTCCTTTCCTCATTTTTGCCTCCCAGAAACATTGTATTCCTTCAAGGCTCAACTCAGTTGCCACAACCTGTGTGAAGCCTTCCCTCTTCTGTTAGTTCATAATCTCTTCTCAATGTGCCTTAGAATTATTTGCTTAAATGTTATATTACCTCAGTAGAATGTGAGCCTCTTGAGGGTCAGGGTTCAGCACCTAGGACAGTGCCTCACATAACTAGGTTCTTGATGAATGTTAAATGATTGAATAATTCCATATTAGGAGAACGGGGTGGGTGAACTTGACTTGGTGTAGATTCTTTTTAGACAAAACCCTCATTTACATAAGCATCAGTTTCTGCAACATACAGTTGTCAGAGAACCACAGAACTGAAGGAAATCTCTTCTAGTCCATTTTTGGCCTCTAGGCTCCAGTGTCACTATGTTGATAGCTGGGGATTTATTGGGAAACCAAAGGTTTTCCATGAAGAAGATTCTACCCACCTCCATCCCCACTTTGCTATAGCCAGTTCCAAAGTTTAATGACCTTTGCTGCTATAAAGTTCTTCCTTGTATCTAACCTGAAATTCCTTTAACTGTTTTCTTTTTTTGTGTTCTTAGTGAAGAGGTAGAAGAGTTGACCAGAGTTCTATATGTTTGTGCACCTAAATTTCACACTCTTTTCCCACTGATAGAAAGAGAGGAGTGAGGGTTATAGGTGAAGGGAGGAGGAGAGGGAAAGGAGAGAGAAACAGGAAGAGAGGGAAGGAGATAGAAGGGAAGAAAAGATTGTGTTACCATTCACTTGGCATCTGGTATTCATGTTGGCAGTTTGTGACCGAAAGTCTTCATCTTGTGTTTTCTATTTGTATACTCAAAGTCTAGGAATAACAAGACAGCAGAAATATTTGAATCTGGCTTAGGTCTTGGTGGCATCTTTCTTTCCTTGTCACCAATCCTTCTGTTCCTTCTGCATCTTGAAGTAAGGGTGGCTATTGAGAGAGCTAGGGGCTCTAGAATAAGGGTGGAGAAGGTCTGTTGAGACATTCCTTCCTCCCAGACACTGGTCCTATTCCCTGTACCTCCAGTGGATCTTTCCTCTGGGTAACCTTACATCTTAGTGGTAATGATAGTGAGGGAGGAGAGTATAGAAAGAGGGGAAAATCTAAGAGAAAGGAGTAGAGAGGAGGAAGATGAGATGTTGCTTGACCAATTTAGGCTCCTACAGATCCATGATTAGGGTCAGTGCTGCAGGAGTTAGTCATAAAGGCTGGAGAAGAATTGTTGATTCCATTTAGCAATGATACTTGCCCAATAAACCAATGCTGTTTGCCTACCTCTCAGGCTGAAATTCATGGAAACTGCCACTAGAGGGCTAATGTTTTGCTGAACAGAATCACTAGAGTCTCTAAATAGAATTCCAAGCAGCTTAGGAGGTGGTTAGGCAGATGGATGCCAGGCACTGGGGGATAGACCCTCCAGCAACAGATGCACGTAACAGCTGTGTCCATACAAAGGTTTAGGACAATGAGGTTGACTGCTTGAACTCTGTCTACCTATTGACCACTTACTTCTCTGTATCCAATCTCTATGCTTTCAGGATGTGCTGTCCATGAACTTCAGGACAGAGGAATTTGTGGTTCAGTCTTAGTTGCAGGTTTCTCTTGGCAAAGGTACTGGAGTGGTTTGCCATTTCCTTCTCCAGCACATTTTACAGATGAAGGAACTAAGGCAAACAGGGTTAAGTGACTTGCCCAGGGTCACACAGTGTCTGAGGCCACATTTGAGCTCAGAGACATGAGTCTTCCTGACTCTAGGACTGGTGCTCTATATCCACTGTGTCACCTAGCTGCCCAGGACAGAGGAAACCTCTTTAGAATTAGGTTTAAACTGTGACAGTAATGGTGTAAGATGGCACCTGTCTATCATCTCCCTTCCTCTTAGACTGACCTAAAATCATTACACAGCTTTGATGGGATTGGATGCCCTTTAGATTTACAAAGTTCTTTCACTTGTTTCTCACAATAATTCTGTCATGAGACAGGAGAGGGATTATAAGAATAAATGAGACAAAGCTATTTCCTTTCATTTTTAAAAATATCACTTTGATCACTAGGTTTAAACCATATTTTGTTTGAAGGGTTAGAAATACAGTTTGTACTATTAATATTACTACCAAACCTAACAAATGATGATTCTTTTTTTCTATTTTGCTTTTTGGAGGGGCAATTGGGGTTAAGTGACTTGCCCAAGGTCACACAGCTAGTAAGTGTTAAATGTCTGAGGCTAAATTTGAACTCAGGTCCTTCTGACTCCAGGGGGCCAGTGCTCTATTCATTTCACCACCTAGCCGCCCCAACAAATAATGACTCTTAACAATTACAAAGAGCATTTATACACATCAGGCTGCAAGGTGGTGCAGTGTAGATGCCTGCCTGAATCAGGAAGACCTGAGGTCTTATCTGACCTCAGATACATATTAGCTGTGTGACCCTAGGCAAGTCACTTAAACCTGTTTGTCTCAGTTTCTTCATCTGTAAAATGAGCCAGAGAAGGAAATGGCAAAATACTCCAGTGTGTTTGCTAAGAAAACCCTAAATGGAGTCATGAAAAGTTGGGCATGACTGAATCACCACCACAACAATTTATGGCATAAATGTTAACGAGAGGAGGGCACCCTCATCAATTGTTGGCTCCCTTACCACTTCCTTCCTTATAACTTTCTCTTTCCCTCCTTTCCTCTCAACCCTTCTTCTTCATTAACTTTATCTCTTTTTTTTTTTCATCCTCTCCCATTAAATAAAATTCCCTGGACTTTATTTTTTAGCATCATTCTTTTTTGGTGGCATTCAAAGCTAAAAACATTGTTTGACTCTGCCAAGAAAAGGACTCTAAAAGAAAGGTCACAAAGATTTAGAAAAGAAAATGTGATCAGCAATCTTCCACTCACCCACCTGTTCCCTTGGAAAACAGAGTGCAGCATTAAGCTATAAAAACATGACACAACCTGTCCTTGGAAAATATAAACCAAGCAGGTTAGCAAGCATTTTGAGTCAGTTCTCAGTGAACCTGAGCTGCCCATAGAGAAGGATGTTCAATGGAGCCTCCATAGTCCTCTTATATCCATTTCCAAATCATGTTTCATTACACCGTGAGCCTACCTTGGGTGCTCAACTGCACAGTGTGATATTATTATTGTTCCGCATTTCAAGGGGCTTTTAGCAGACCAGCCCCTGTAATGCAGGAAAACTCCAACTCATCTAAAATCCAGTTGTTTCTCTAGCTCAGTGAAATTGAGGGATTTTATTTTAGCTTGTTTTTTTTTCCCTGGGTCTTCTTCTTCAGGGAAGGTGTTAATGAGAAGAAAAACTGCCAAAGGGCAGCAGCAGGGGTCTAAAGAAAGAAAAGTGAGAGCCATGGTTAATTCATGAATTGGATAATCTTCTGTCCTAAGGGAATGTGACAAACCTACATTCTAACCAGATCTCTTTCAGCCCAGTCTGGGTGGCCATTTTAGGAAACATCTAGTGTTGAGATGAGGGAGAGCTAGACATTGTTCTTTTTTTTTTTTTTTTTAAGACTTTATCCCTCTTTTTCTTCAGGGGCATTTAAAGGGAAAGCATGCCATGTGTTGGAACAACCCCTTTTTTGGGTGGAAATTAATTATGTCATTATAGCATCACAAAGCGGTGGGATATTGTCAGCCTGAAGGCTAGGATTCTAGGAGTGTTAGACCCCAGTAGGAAAGGGTGATAGGGAAAGGCTGAAACTTTGACACCTGTGTCGAAGGAGTAGTAGGATCAGCTGCTGGACCTGGACAAATGTGATCTATTGATTGGATTCATCTGGTGCTAATCTAATCTGCCAGGGCAGGGCTAACGCCATTTGGAAGCTCTCAGCAGCCAGAATTCAGTGGGAGGTGCCAGAGGGACCCCAGTGTTTATGCTGGAAAGCCTGGGAGCATGTTGGCAGGTGGATAGATACCACTTTACAGTGGTGTACCTGTTGGGAGCCAGTAGGTTAACTTGTTAACACAGATGAGTTGTGGCATTTGTTCTCTATGATTTATCCTTAATGATCTATGAACTCCAGTCCTTCTTGCCCTGGTATTCTTGGTCCATTGACACTGCATGAAGTTGGGGCCAGTTCATTTACTTCTGGCCTTGGCTGAGTTCAAATCCAGCATCAGACACTTATTAGCTATGTGACCCTGGGCATGTCACTTAACTTCTATTTGCCTCAGATTCCTCAACTGTAGATAATAATAGTATCTACCTTTCATGGTGGTAGTGAGGATCAAATAAGATAACATTTGTAAAAAGTGCATAGCACAGTGCCTGGAACTTAGTAAGTGCTATGTAAATGCTCATGCCCTTCCTCTGTAGCCATCATTGCACTCTGGAAAAGGCACTAGGGAAGAGGTGAAGGACAATTAATTTCCCTTTAAGAGCTGAGTGTTTCCTCCATAACCAAATCTCTTCTTGACTTTTCTAGAGGAGACTTCCCTAGAAGCTGACTAGGATGTAGTTGACTCTTTTTTTTTTTTTTAAGCAATTGGGGTTAAGTAACTTGCTCAAGGTTACACGGCCAGTTATTTCTGGGTGTGGTGCTAAGTATCTAAGCCCAGATTCGATCCCTAGGTTATCCCGACACTGGGGCCAGTGCTCTTACTCACTGAGCCACCTGACCACCCCTAAGCAATTGGGGCTAAGTAACTTGCTCAAGGTTACACAGCCAGGTGTTTCTGGGTGGGTAATAAGTGTCTGAGCCCTGATTCGATCTCCAGGTCATCCCCACACTGGGGCTGGTGCTCTTACGCCCTGTGCTACCTGGCCGCCCCCATAGTTGACTCTTTATCTAACTGATGGCTAACCACCCTATAGTTCCATCAAATTGATGAAGAACTTCTTCATACCTTCTAAAGGAGCAACAAGGTATTAACACTCCCTTATACTTCCTTTAGCAGTCATGAATGGACCACTTCTGCTCTCACTCCTTTGAATAGACTGTTGTCTATTCAAAGATGTCAGCCACATTGGGTTCTCATGCACTTTTACAAGGTGTGAAATGATGCACTCCAATCCAAAAGGATTACAACTTTTAACACTTCATTTCTGTCACCTGATTCTCACATCCTGCAATTTCATGGTAGGGGGCAGGGTTCAATTCATTAAAGTTTCCCTAAGTGACACTTACTACAACTGTTTGTGGGCTTGGATGCAAGTGCTTTTCCCTTTTTGTCAGGTGAAATAAAGTCCATATATTCCACATACTTTTAGCCTGAATGCTTGCATGAAAAAGTCTCTTTCATGAAAAATCTAGACAGGAATCAAAGTCTAATGTTCCTAGATGAAAAGTTGGGTGGAGGCAAGAGCAAGAAAAATTCGTGAGAGGCTTTTAGTGTTAAACCCAGCTAGTGTAAATCCCAAACTGTAGTTCTGGTCATGGGATCAAATGTTATAGAAGAAGAAACTAAGGGAAATGTCTTATTTATCATAGGTTACATAAAATAAGTTGGGCTGAGATAGAACTGACGGGTTTGAATTCTTGGTTGAGTCATTTGAAGTGGGTAACAAAACTGCTCTGTGCTGCTCTCATCTTGCAGAGGACCAGGCTTCCTTCCTCCCTCCCTTCCTTCTTTCCTTTCTTCCTCCTTCCTTCCTTCCTTCCCTCCTTCCTTCCCTCCTTCCTTCCTCCCTCCCTTCCTCCCTCCTTCCTTCCTTCCTTCCCTCCTTCCTTCCTTCCTTCCTTCCTTCCTTCCTTCCTTCCTTCCTTCCTTCCTCCC
>NW_027187260.1:1322497-1330008 GCF_028583685.1 Petaurus breviceps papuanus | reverse complement strand
CCTTCCTTCCTTCCTTCCTTCCTTCCTTCCTTCCTTCCTTCCTTCCTTCCTTCCTTCCTTCCTTCCTTCCTTCCTTCCTTCCTTCCTTCCTTCCTCCTTCTGGATCTTCTTATTTCATGCAGACTGGAGTTCAGTGTCCAGTCATGGACAGTCTCAAATACTGATCCACATGGAACCATGGTTATTTTTCCAGAAGGAATAGAGTCTGGCTATGCAACAGTTTTCAAATATGTTCAGTCATACTGGATTAGAAATTCTTGGGCTTGGGACAATGGACTGGAAGATACTTGGAGGCATATTCCCAGGAAGTTACAGAAATTAATTAATTTATTTCATCTACTTGGAATTAGTCCTCTTGAGCCTACCATGCAAATCTATGCAAAATAACAGAAAATGAATATTGGAGCCAAATATACTGGAACTTTTCCTTTTTAGGACAGCAGTCCTGACCCCAATGCCCCTGTGTTTACTAACTTCTGGTTTTATGTCTGATCATTTTGGCAGTTTGGCTCCAGGACACTGGTAATGTGTTTACAAACCATTATTTTGGGGAGGGCAAGTGGAAGAAAAGGGAAAATGTTCTAATTAAAAAGAAAAATTCTTTCAGCAGATTACCACTAAAAATAAGAGAGTAATTTTTTATTCATAGGAAGTTTTGTAAACTTTTCCTTGGAAATTAGAAACTAGAAAAAGAACGGTCAGAACTAGACTTGTGAAGTGATGACCTTTGTTGGCTGCCAAATCAGCCTGGGGAAAAGAAGAATTTTTAGGAGTATGACATTGAATTGTTGGACTCCCAGAGCAAATCTGTAACTAGGGCAGGGTGACCAGAATTTTTCCTCAGGTTATGGAATTTAGAGGGTGCTGATAGTATTTCTTTCAGCAGCAGAGAGATTATGGTGCTTAGCTCCTAGTTAGAAAGAATAACCAAGTAAAATCAGAAACTGCCAGATGTAGGGCTGGGGTAAGCCCTGGTGCATTCACCTTGCAGAGGTCTCCTCAGCTCTGGCCTCATGCAAGTGTCTTGGAGCCTTGAAGGGTTACCCACCTCACATCTGAGCCTACTTTGTCTCTCTGCTTGTCTCAGGTGCAACAATTCTTAGTTATGACTATTCCAGGAAGAGCCTTGTGAAACTCAGAGGGAGAATCCCAGTGTTTTTGTAGACCACTGGCTACTAGGGCAAGTAAGAGAAGAGGGCTTGTCTAAAGGCATTCCTAAAACCAAGAAATGTCCAGCTTGGTGCAAATTTACATATTGTATGGTTCTTCCTTTTACAAAGGGGGAGATGCTTAGGCAGCTCTTGCCTGGTGGATCAGACAGTGGTTCAAAGCATAGCTGGAGAATCAAGTGAATGATTTGGAAATTAGATCAGCAGTTTCAGGGTAGGAGGAAGTGCCTAGTCTGGCTCCTCTGATTTGAATGCCTTACCTGGTCTCTCGGCATAGAGGCATAACTGATTGTGAGTAGAAGGTTGCTATATCAAGTAAATCCCTCTCTGAAAATGCTGAGGGAATCATTGACATTAATGTTGTCTTACCATCCAAGCTGACAGAAATGCTTGGAGATACAAAGGAGAATGCAGAAAGGGAGAAGTGGAGAATCCCAGCTACCACTGTAGTCATGATGATAACTGCAAATCTTGTACTATTGGGTGTAAGGTCACTAGATTGGAGTTCCTTTCCAATGTTTGCCCCAGAGCAGTTACCCCATTCATCTTCCTCTTGCTATGTCATTGTTTAAAAATAGCCTCCATTTCCTGTCTAGGGAAAATGACCTACTGGGGGAATGGCCGCTTTCTTATATTGATCATAGTTAGCACTAATATAGCTCTTTCAAGTTTGCAAAACATTGTAAAGTGTTATCTCATTTGATTCTCACAAAAACCCTGGGAGGTAGGTGTATCAGTATTCTCATTTTACTTTGGTTCTAATCTTCTCTACTTGCTTTTTAAAAAATAATTCAAGTTCCTTGGCTTTCCTCTTCTCCCTCACTGACTCCAAGATAGAGTGTTCACCTGATCCCAAGGATCCCATCATTTCTATTTCAGCAAATTGCCGAGCACAAAGCCTGGCACATAATAGGGGCTATATAAATGATCCTTATTATTGTTGTTAATAATGTTAATAATGTTATTATTGTTATTTTTGTCATTATATCCCAAGGATCAAATATCTTGTTGATTGCTAGTATTGGGGGGGACATCATTTTAGTATGGGAAAACTAAGAAAGATGAATAGCTTCATACAGACATAGCAGTGCTTTCATAAAGAAATGCCTTTATTCAAAGAAAATAAGCAAATGTAAATTGCTTTTAGATATATAAACCATATGATACTGTATAACAAATAAAAAAGGGGGGGTCAGATAGGACAAAGGACATGCTGTGTCACTTTACTGGTATAATAATATCCAAGTTCAAACCAGGTCTTTTGTTTATCCTATTTCTGGACTGGGTCTATCCAAGCTTATTATTGGCTTGGTAAGTGGCTGAAGGCTCACATCTAAACTGCCACTTAATTCTTTCTAGCTATTTCAAAGGAGTATCAATTGCTTACAATGATCTTTTAAAGTTTTTTTTTTTCTGCTTTAGGATTGTCTCAGTCCTGGGGGAGTGTGTGTGGGGGTCAACTTTTCTTGTATTCTGGTTTTTCCTTCATCTAAGACTTATCTCCCTCTTAGACTGGAGGCACATTCTGTCTCTGTCTGCCCTCCCTCCCACTCTTTCCCCTCCCTGATCCAATAAAGTCACTTAGTGGGTGTCTTGTTCCCTGGTTGAATAACTCACACTTTACAATCTGACTTTTTAAACAAGTTGAACTAGTTTGTAACACCAATATGCTAAACCAAGTCAAGCTACACTATCAACTCAGTATGGATCAGATGAGAAGAGAATTGTATTCCAGTGAGATCATAGGGACTTTGGGATTTAGTTCAACCCCATCCTTTTACAGATGAGGAAACTGGGCCTAGAGATGTTTAAGTGACTTTGCTTAGATCACAGAGGTAATAAGTGAGAGGGAGGAGATTTGAACCCAGGTCAGATTTGTGTTAAAATCTGAGCTCCAGTCCCTCATTCATCCATTCATCTTAAAAAAAAAAAAATCCCTTAGGGCATAATTGAGCTTGCATGGCCAGGATAATACAAAGCCTCATTCTCATACCGCCCCCTCCCCCCCCCATAAAGCTTAACAGCAAATGCCAACTCGAGGAAAGGCACAACTTAAAAGCTGCTCAACTGAATGTCTAGAAAGTCAGCCATAGCTGCTGAGGGTGTGGGACAGTGGACAGAGTACTGGGCTGGGAATCAGTAAGACATCTTCCTGAGTTCAAATGTAGCCTCAGACACTTACTTGCTGTGTGACCCTGGGCAAGTCACTTAACCCTCTTTACCTAAATTCCTCATCTGAAAAATGAGCTGGAGAAGGAAATGGCAAACCACTCCAGTATCTTTGCCAAGAAAACCCCAAATGGGGTCATGAAGAGTCAGACACAACTGAAAAATGTTTGAACTACAGCTGAAGGAACAGATTAGATTTGGTTTTCCTTTCAGGCCATGCCAAAGAAAAGATTGATTTGGTGCTGCTTTGATGGACCGAGAAAAAGAACCAGGAAGGAAATAATGCTGTTAAATTAGATTTCAGTCCCTGGTGAGAGTCCTGTGTTGTGAGCCCAGAGCCCTGGCCTCTGCTGTTTGATCGATTTCGGGCTGGTGAATACAGCTTTCCTGTGTTTTGGCTTCCTACAGCGTTCCATTCATTAATGTATACCCTTGTATGACTACATAATATGCACATATATCCTGGAGTGGTAAGAGCTATACCATACTCACTGTGTTCAAGTGAATCATCAGGTCAAGAGACCTAGCTTCTAGGCTAGGATCTGGTCCTAATTAGTAATGCATCTTTGAACAGGTTCCTTAACCTCTCTCTGGATTTTCTCATCTCCCAGATGGAGATAAACAGCAGCTTATAAAACATTTTCACATTTCTTATTTGATCTTCACATCTATCTTTGGACATAGGTAATATAAATATTAACCTCATTTTTTGTTGTCATTTGGTCGCTTTAGTCGTGTTTGCCTTTGTGACCACACTTAGGGTTTTCTTGGCAAAGATACTGGGGTGGTTTTCAGTTGCCTTTTCCAGATGAGAAAACTGAGGCAAATTGGGTTGAGTGACTTGCCCATAGTTATACAGCTAGCAAATGTCTGAGGCCAGATTTGAACTCAGGAAGATGAGTCTCCCTGCATTCTATCCAATGTGCCATCTAGATGCCCTATTTTAAGCTCCATTTTACATATTAGCCAAATGAGGCTCAAAGGGATTAAGGGACTTGCCTAGGGTCACACAATAACTTAGTGGCAACACCAGAATCCAACTCCAGCTCTCTTGAATTCTGATCCATTCTATTTTTTCTAGCTTACATAGCTCACAAAGTGGTTGTGAAGATCTAAGGAAATAGTCTGCATCAGAGTGCTTTGAAAAACATAATGTGGTATTTTTGCACTCACATATGATATACACAGACATATATTTTCATCTGTCAGCTCCACTGAAAACATATCTATATCCTGAATTTGGGGCTCTGTAGGTTCTGGTTACTATACAGAAGATGGATTGACACTTTCAATTACAAAGGGATTTACAGTTATTTAAAAACAAAATATTAAATTTAAAAACAAAATTAAACACTTTGCAGCATTGTCTACTGATAGACATCATTATTCTTACCCTTCATTTCCAGGTGAGGACCATGAGACACAGTTGAAATAACTTGTTCAGTGCCATATTTCAAGTTAGCAACAAAGGACAACTCAGACAGATAATTCCCAGCTTGAGACTCACTGGGGCCTGTGTTCTCAGTACATCTAGCACACTCCAAACAGAATGCAGAAGATGGCAGGGAATTTTATAATAATATGTGGCTTACATTTCTTAAGTGTTTTTATTTTTTAAGTTTGTGAAATATATCACAACAACCCTCTGATGTTGAGGAAACCGTAAAATGGAGAACTGAAGAAGTTGGGTGATTTGTCCAGTTTCTACTACATAAGCTATTTAGTAGAAGAACTGAGATCTCATTCTGAGTCAGTGAGTTTTTTTCCAGCACTCCATGCCTCTCTTTTGCCATGACAAACTGGTACAATGACATTGAATATGTGATCAACTATTCCTATCCCAGGAAGCTAGGTGGCACAGTGGATAGAGTGCTAGCCCCAGTGTCCCAAGGACTCCAATTTAAATGCAAGCTCAGACACTTACTGGGTGTGTGACCCTGCCCAAGTCACTTAGTCTTGTTTGCCTCAGTTTCCTCATCTGTAAAATGCCCTGGAGAAGGAAATGGCAAACCACTCAAGCATCTTGGCCAAGAAAACCTCAAATGTGGCTTAAGAATTGGAAATCAAAGGGACTCCCATCAGTTGGGAAATGGTTAAACAAACTGTAGTATGTGATTGTAATGGAATATTATTATGCTATAGGAAATGACAAGCAGAATGATTTCAGAAAAACCTGGAAAGACTTACATGAACTGATACATAGTGAAGTGAACAGAACCAGGAGATGCTTGTACACAGTAAGAACAATGTTGTTGGATGAACAATTGTGGATGACTTAGTTACTGTCAGTGATACAATGATCCAAGGCAATCCCAAAGAACTAATGATGAAGTATACTATCTGCCTCCAGAGAAAGGACTGCCATTGATTGCATACAGACTGAAGCATGCTATCTCTCACTTTATTTCATTTTTTTCCTTTTATTTGAGTCTTGTACAAAATAACTAATATGGAATTGTTTTACATAATTGTACGTCTGTTATCTATATCTGATTACTTACCATCTCAGGGAGGGGAGAAAGTGAGGGAGGAAGGGATAGAATTTGGAACTTAAAACTTTAAATAAAAAGGTTAAAAAATTGTAAAATTCCACCACAGATGGGGTCATAGAGAATTGGTCATGACCGAAATGACTCAGTAACAGCATTTCTAACCCTGGCATGGCCCTTATGCCCTAGTCTTAATTGTTTCTAAGCTTCTTCTGTGCTAATCTTTTTTTCCATTCCAGTATATTATTAGTGTTTTTCAGTTTTATTATCTTAATGAATGAATTTTAATTATTTAAATTAATGGATTTGGGGGAGTGTGTCTTTACCTAAGACTTTTTGAAGCAAAGTCTCCATTTTAAATGGATGCTTTTTGTTTTTACATCCCATTCATTTCTGAATGTACCCCTTTCCTCCCCCTCCCCATTAAGCCTTCCCAGTAACAAATATTTTAAAAAGGAAAGATAAAAGAGGGCATCAAAACCAAGGAACCTATTGACCACATCTTATAGCATATGAAGCATTCCACATCTGTAGTCCTTCATCTCTTCAATGGAGGGACAGAAGTGAATTTTCTCATTTTTCCCTCTGGGCCAAGCTTGTTTATTGTAATTACATACATGACGTGTATATTTGTTTTGAGCTGTGTTTAGTTCCACCTCTGGATTTGAGCTGTGGAATATTGAAGCAGATCACTACTGGAACAATTCGGTTCAGGTTTGGAAAGAAATCATAGATTCCCAAGGCTGAAAAGGACTTGAAAAACCCATTGAATGGCCTCCTTTTTTTTTTTTTCTTTCGGGGCCTCATCCAAATCTAGGGAATACTGGGGAGGATTAAACATGATTATATAGTCATTTGCGATGTATTTGCAGATTTCTACTCAGACTATTTCCTCTTTCCTGGCAGTTTCAGTCTTAAATTTTAGTCTTACTCCTTACAATGAGCATTTCTTTTTTTTTGTTTTTGTTTTTGTTTTTTTGGAGGGCAATTGGGGTTAAGTGACTTGCCCAAGATCACAGGGCTAGTTTTTGTGTTAAGTGTCTGAGGCTGGATTTGAACTCAGGTTCTCCTGACTCCAGGGCCAGTGCTCTATTCACTACTCCACCTAGCCTCCCCTCAATGAGCATTTCTTGATTCCTCTCGTTTCCCACCTCTCCCTTCCCTTCTCCATCACTCCCATTCCCTTGGGAATTCCATTTTCCATTCCTCTCCTTCCCTCTCTTCCTTCTCCTTTTCTTCCTAAGTCACCATTATTCTCCTTACCAGGAGAGTACATCCCATCTACAAGAGAAGTAAGAGAACAAGGGAGAATGAATCAAATAATTGTATTCACTGGCAGCAAGCTGTTCCTACCACTCCTCCCCACCCACTCCCTCCTTCCCCAGATGGAAATGATAACCTATCATCCTTCTATATTCTAAGCATCATGAGGGTAGAGACTATCTAGTGTTTCATCCTCAGTGCCCTGTACAATGCTTTATACGTAATGGTTGGTTAATAAATATTTATTAAATGAGTAAATCAACGGGTGAATGAATATATGTGTTGCTAGGGTCACCAGGATATCTCAGTCAAATTGAGGACTTCCCAGCGAACATCTGATGGTAGCAAACATATCTAGCATCCATCCGTACCTCCTGGTCCTACATGTCTTTTTCTCTCTTGCTCAGACACAGATGTGGGG
>NW_027187260.1:1303757-1322397 GCF_028583685.1 Petaurus breviceps papuanus | reverse complement strand
GGGGGGGGGGGGGGGGGGGGGAGAGAAGGGTAAAAGCGGAATATGTGGAAGTACTTCTGTTCTGTTCTGTCCCATGGTGCTTGTTCTTAAGGCTGCTCAGGTAGGCCTAGCTCTCTCCATATCCCACTTAGCAGCTTAGAGGACAATTTGAGTGAGGTGTCTTCCAGGTGGGGCATGGGCTGTGGAGCACTATTCAGCTGACAGTGCCAGGAGGAGCAAATTATCTGGTGCCCTGCAGCCTGCCTGGTCTCCTGTGAGCTTGGCTCCACTCCCAGAAGTGGATTGCCTTGGGGGCATCTTTATTTTATGTTAAATAGAAGGGGAACAGGGAAGCAGTGTCAGGACCAGCTGTGTCTGCGAGCACCAGCACAGAGAGCAGGCAAATAAGCCAAGGCACCCTCTGTTTCCCCAATTTGTACTCATCATTCAGGTCTTGGAATTCAGTATCAGGGGAGCTGTCTCTTCCTGTCCCCTGCTAATCCTCAGCCTCCTTCCTTACATCCCTTCCATTCAGGTCTTTGCCAACTGTGCTAGGCTGATCAAAGGATTTACAGCTGGGAGGCACCTTAAAGTCATCTCCTCCAACCGCCTCATTTTTACAGATAATGGAATTGAGGCCCAGAGATGGGGGAGGGCCTTCCCTAGGGCGACACAGCCCAAAGCGGCAGAGTTAGGGATTAAACCTTAGTTTTCTGATGGGAAAGTCACTCTGTGCTGTTTGGGCTCTTTCCCCTTTCTCAACAAGTGCTCTTTTCTCAGCAGGCTATATTTGGCTCTTTTTCCAACTTTTCCCCTTTGAATCTGGTCAGCTTTCCCTAAAATGACTAGATTACAGATAATTTGGAGTACACAAGGCATAACCCCAGGGGATCTAGTTCCTGAGGACAGGGAGGGGAGGAGGCGCAAGAAACTCCAAACTGCTTTTTGCTGGTGGGGGTCTTCTCTATACACTTTATTTTCCATCCTCTTTCCCATTCTCCCATATTTCTCACCTTCGGTAATGCCAAGAAGAAACTAGAACATTCTGAACAACCCTTTGACAATGGCAGTATCTGCATGAGGAGCCACGGGTTTTTGTGTTGTTGTTAGCACAATTCTTTGTGTATAATTTGTTGTTCAATCATTTCAGTCTTGCCTGGTTCCTCTTGACCCCGTTTGGGGTTTTCTTGGCAGAGATACTGGGAAGGTTTGCCATTTCCTTCTCCAGCTCATTTTATAGATAAGGAAATGGAGGCAAACAGGATTAAGTGACTTGCCTAGGGTCACATAGCTAGTAAATGTCTGAAGCCAGATTTGAACTCAGGAAGATGAATCTTCCTGACTCTATGTGTTGGTACTCTATCCACTATACCACCTAGTGCGTGATAGACGCTTATTAAGTATTGATTGAATTTGATTGTGAAGGGGAAATATGAGATGTGGTTAGGGGGTCCTCCCTCCATAAGGGATACCCAGAGGAATAACAAACAAAAAAGTTCTTACTATATGCCAAGTATGGTGCTAGGGATACAAATACAAAAGTGAGATACAAAATATAAAAATAATACAAAAAATTCAAAAAGTGAGATAGTCCCTGTCCTCAAGGAGTTTATGTTCTAAAGGGGACAACAGCACATAGAGAGAATTGGTAACTAGGGAAGGGAGTTCCTAGGACCCATCCTAGGGATCAGGTCACAGTAAGACCCCAGGAGGGCCACATTCTCCTGGGCTCAAGTACAAAGGCTTTGCCTGTAGGAAAATGGGATTGACAGTAGTGACCCACGGTTGGAGGAGTATATAATGAAAGGGGCACAGGTGGAAGACAGATTTCATGAAATGAAGTTAATATTAATAAAAAAACAATCCTCTGAGTTGGAGGCTTTTTAAAAAATCAGCCTCCTTCCTAAGCTAAGCACGTTGACAGGTACTCAAGATTCATGACAGTTTCTAATTGTCTGAAGCATCGATGTAGGCACACCCTAAGCAGAAGATTGTATCAGAATGGTACCCTGCCAGGATTGTCACATTGTAATAATCTTACCAAACACAGTCTGACACATCCTTGACTTCCAGCTGGATCCTGGTCATTCAAATCCTGGGGTATGTTAATTCCCCACACTCTCCAGTCTCTCTCTATTCCCATTAGCTCTCCATGGGATGGGGTGGAAAAGGGATTCAATCTCCAGGCTAGGTCTGCATTTTGGATGTTTTTTTTTTCCCTGGACCTGTGTTTTCCTTGGTATAGTGAACTCCTGGCAAAGAAATCTTCTCCCTCCTCATCTCTGCCTCCTTGCTTCCCTGGAAGCCCATCGGCAATTATTTTATAATTTATAGGCCTAGAAAATCCTAGAACTGAGATGTTAATTGACCTGCCCAGGTTCACACACCCAGTATGTGTCAAAGGAAAGACACGAACGCAGGTCTTCCTGACTCTGAGGCTGGTTCTCTATCCACTATACTATCCTGACTGTAATATACATATATAAATACGTGTTCATACACACATACACATACAATATATGTAAAAACATATACTTTTGTTATTGTTCAGTCACTTCTGAGTCTTTGTGACCTCATTTGGGGTTTTCTTGGCAAAGATACTGGGGTGGTTTGCCATTTCCTTCTCCAGCTCATTTTACGGATGAGGAAATGGAGGTGAACAGGGGTAATTGGTTTGTCCAGGGTCACACAGCTAGTAAGAATATGAGGCCAGATTTGAATTCTGGAAGATGAATCTTGCTGACTTCAGGCCCACACTCTATCCATTGCACCACCTAGCTGCCCAAAAACATATACTAGAGACCTTCAAATATAGTTTCCAAATTGAGGTCTTAAAGGCCTTGTATAACACTACTTTCAGATAAGCACTTAATAAAATTTTGATGACTCTGAGGCTTAAAGTCTCATAGAAAGGGCACAAGCTAGGAAACTGGAGGACTTGGTTCCTAGCATCATCACTGACTAATTGGGTGGCCTTAGACCCTTTAACCTCTATCTCTCAGTATTACCATCTGTAAAATCAAGAGAATACCTTACTGGGATATATCGGTGAGTGTAATCACTTAAGCAGCCTTTATTTACTAAGTGCCTACTATATGCCAAAGTATCATGCTAGATACAGAATGAAATAATTGATGTGAAAGTGCTTGGGAAAAAAAGAGTTGAAACACCACAAATGTAGGTGGTCTTTCAGTGCATGGAAGGTTAGAATCTGAGGGTGAGAACAAATCACATTTAAAGAGGGTTTTGACATTTACAAATTCCATTCAAGTCAAATCTGGCTTATCTCTATTTTATATATAGGGAAACTGAGGCTTAGGGAAGTTAAGTAATTTACTTGGAGTCACCTAGCTATTAATATGAGAAGTGAGAGTCAAAGGCAGGTCTTCCTTCTCTAAGTCCAGTGTTCTTTCCACTGTGGCCTCATCATGAGGGTGACCTTGGCTAACAAAGAGCCCAAGTCAGTCCCACAGGTGTAAAGCTGTGAAACCTTGAGAAATTCTCTTGAGTTTGGAGCCAGAGGACCTTGCTGGCTGGGAGGTAGGGCAGGCAAACAGGGACAGGCCACACTGTGTGACACTCCCTTCCTGTCTATAGCATCTTTCTTGATCTGACTATGTCTCCACATGCAGCAGCTGGAGCTTATCATCATCCACATGGTGCAAAGTGCATATAATCAGTGTCTTCAGCTATATTAGCACTCATAGCAACCAGAAATTTCAGAGGGAAAACCAGGAAAAGAAACCAGCAAAATATGTCTTATGCAGTCACACCTCCCTCCTGTCTCTCACAGAGATTTGATGAGGTGAAAAAATGGCCAAACATATTTCTGAAAGGACTTCCTGATGGTAAAAAAGCCTCCTCCTCATACCTGACTCATTTGTCTCCTAAATGGCCCTGTCCATAGATCTGTTCAAGTCTTCAAACTTCCTTCACACTTGCCACCTTAGTCTAAGCACTTTTGGAACAACCCCTATGGGACATATTTGCTAAGCATGACTCTTAGCAACAATAAAGGCCTTTAAATCCTTGTTCTGTGGTTGGGATGATCACTCCTAGGCAGAGGGCAGCTCTGAAAGCATTGTTAGATGGCTGTGGGACACACAACATGACGGTGTCCACAGAGTAGATAACAGGTCCATAGAGGGCAGTGGTGAGGTTTGTGTCACAAATTAGGAACTTTGATGAAGTGGAATAAGGAGGATAGCTGTTTGGAAAAAGAAGATGGCCTAGTTGCATGGCGAGGAGGAAGGGGGTCAAAAAGGTCGGCAGTCGAAGAGTCCTATGCGATGTCAGGAAAAAATCAAAGAAGGACCATCAGCATGTTCAGCTGACCATGTGTGGTGGACTTATGGAAGGACATGTTAGGCAGGTAGAGGAGGCACGGATCATTGGAGGAAACATTTTTTGTTGTTCAGTCATTTCAGTTGTGTCTAGCTTGATGTTTAAAAGACCATTAGACAAAATTTATCCTACGAGCCTTTTTTGTTATTGTTCAGTTGTGTCTGACTCTTCATTTGAGGTTTTATTGGCAGACAGTGGAATTGTTTTCCATTTTCTTCTCCAGTTCATTTTACAGATGAAGAAACTGAGGCAAACAGGGATAAGAGACTTGTACAGGGTCACACAGTTAGTAAGTGTCTGAAGCTGGATTTGAACACAGGGAGATGAATCTTCCTGACTCCAGGGTTGGCACTCTATCCACTGCCCCACCTAGATACCCCAAAACATATAGGTTCCAAGTTGAGGTCTTCAAGCCATAGTACAACCCTTTGAAATAGGTACCTAATATGAAGTTTGAGGATTTTGAGGCTTAAAGTCTCATAGGAAGGCACAAGGTAAGGAACTGGAGGACCTAGCTGCTCTGGATCCAATTGTCAGTGAGATCACAGAGCCGTCTGAATATGTGGTAGCCACCGTGATAGGTGTTGGGCATACAGAAACAAAAAGGCAGTAGGCCCTGCCCTCACACAGCTTACCTTCTAATGAATCATCTCCAGCGTCCCTATTGGAGGGGTCAAGTTTTAAAAGTTACTGCAGGGAGAGGGGTCAGTGGCTGTTAGACTTATGATAATGAGTCAGACATAGAAGGACTTGGGAAGGTTAGGGCACACCTCCTAGTGGATTATAGGAAGTGAAAGGATTTTGAGAGTCTGCTCAGGGGCATTTTCACCGTAGTGCTCCAGGGAGACCAGAAAGCTTTGGCCTTTATTGGATCTCTGGTCCAATTTCAACACCATTGCCAAAGGGGAAAAAAAATCCCATTAGTTAAACACTTGTTGATACAACCATCCAAAGCATGGTGGCTCATCTCCTGAATATGGGAGTGATGTGGAAAAATTAGGTGAGTGTATAGAGATTTTGTTGTGGTGACCAGCTTTTTTCTGGGTTCAAATTGTAAGCAGCCTGAATCTTCTTGCTTGTTATCCTTTAATACCTCAGTGCTGGGGAGGAGTTTAGAGGAAAGTTGAAGAACTATCATTTCATGAGACAGCTCTGTGTGGATTACCCCTGCTCAATAGAGTGTATTTATTTATTTATTTTTGCTTTTTTTTTTTTTTTTGCTTCTGATATAGTAAATGTCTTTTACTGGCAACATACTGAAGTCTCATGCCCACTGCATGCTTGTTACCCTTTCAGTGACTTCCAATTGCAATTCTTCAGAAACTGTGGTTCATAACCAGATAGCATATACCAAAAGAATGCTGATATGAAAAAGATAGGCTTTTGTTTTAGGAAGATGCTTGGAGTCACTGGAAATATCACATAATTTCCCCACTTCAATCCAGCCTACTCAGAAAAGCATTGGTCTTTTGGAGAGTGTTGAGAGGAAGTAATCAGGCTGGTGAGAGATCATAAGGTGATCCTCAAGAGGATGGCTTGAGGGGAATTGATGATATTTAACCTAGGGAAGATTATTTTCATCCATCCATCCATCCATCCATCCATCCATCCATCCATCCATCCATACATACATCCATACATCCAGTCATTCTTTCATTTATTCAACAGCAATTAGTTGTTTTAGTCATAAAATTTTCCATTATTCATTAATTTATTCATCAATGTATGTATTTACTTATTTGCACACATTTATTCTCTCTTTTCCACTTTTCCTCCCCCCAATTGACAAATAAATAAAAAAAAATAAGACCCTCATACAAATATGCATAGTCTAGCAAAACATTCCTGCATTGGCCATGTCTAAAAATATATGTTTCTTTCTGCGTTTTAAGCCCATTGCCTCTCTGGCAGGAGACAGACTGCATGTCTTATCTTTAGTTCTCTGGCATTGTGATTGATCATTGATTTCAGAGTTCTAAAGTCTTTCAAAATTGTTTTTCTTTATAATATAGTTGTTATTGTATAGATTGTTCTCCTAGTCCTGCTCACTTCACTTTACATCTTTTCATAAAAGTCTTGCCAGTTTCTTCCAAGACTGCCCATTTTATTATTTTGTATGGTACAATAATATTCCATTGCTTTCATTTACTATAATTTGCATATCCACACCTCCCCCTCCATAGATAGACACTCCCTTAGTTTCAAGTTCTTTGTCACCACAAAAAGAGAAGCTATAAATATTTTTGGACTTTTTTCCCCTGTTTTTTTTTTTTTTTTATCATTGTGGAGGTATAGACCTAGAAGCTGTATTGTTGGGTCAAAGAGTATGAATTTTTGGACCTAGTTTCAAACTGCTTTGCAGAATGTCTAGAACAGGGTTGCAGAACCATACTTTGTTCTGTAAAATTTGTATTCAGTCAAAAGGCTGCACTTAAGGACCTAGAAGGCCACAGGTTCCCCACCCCTGGGCTAGACCAATTCATAACTCCACCAAGAATAGTTTAGTGTACCTGTTTTCTGAAGGTCTGCCCTGCATCTCTCCCCCCCCCCCCCCAACCCCTTTCTGGTTATTTTCCTCTTTTGCCAACTTTGCTGATCTGATAGGTGTGAGGTAAAACCTTAGAGTTGCTTTAATTTTCATTCTTCTAATTTATTAGTGATTTGGAGCAATTTTTTCACATTGGTGTTGATAGCTTGGGTTTCTTCCTTTGAAAGCTGCCTGTTTATTTTTTGAATATTCATTTCTGTATTGGGGAATGGCTCTTAGTCTTATAAATCTGAATTGGTTCCTTACATTTCTTAGATATGAAACCTTTATCGGTGAAACTTTCTAACTCTATTAGTTTTGTTTGTGCAAACTCTTTTAGGTTTTATATCATCAAATACGTCCATTTTACCTCCTCTAATCTGCTCTACTCCTTATTTAGTCATGAACGTTTCCCCTATCCATAGATCTGAAAGATAATTTCTTCCTTGTTCCTTATATTTGCTTATGATGTCAACTTTAATTAGGGGAGCAGCACACCTTCCAATTTGTACACGACAGGATGATGCATAGCTATTTCTATATCCCTCAATAATATTCCAGGTCTTTTATAAAACTGATGCCAGAATGCTTCCTGAGTGGGGGTCCAAAATTTGCTGTTTTTTTATTGGACACCCACATCTTCCAACCTCCACACAAAGGTTCTACCAAGGCAGCTATGGAAACCTTCTCTTGGTTGGATCACTCCTAGGCAGCTATAGTTTCTGCTTTTGCTAAACTGGGAAGACAAGTCCATGTAGATTTCCCCCCTTCACTTCCCATCTTCAGGACCTGGGTAGAACACTTGCTATTGATCAGCACCTCCTACTGAGTCTTCTGGGGATTTGGCATTGTACCTAGATTTCCTTTCCTTTTGTTTTTCCATTTTCCAGGAGCTGGGCCTGGTTATGCAATTCACCTTGGGGCTTCTCCAAGAGCCTTGAGATCTCCAGAGGGAGTGGGTGTTAGAACCAGCTCCTTCCAGCTCAGGTACTTGCATTTGAGGGAGAAGGACACTCCATCTACCTGCCCATATATTATACAGAATGTAATAAATATTATATAGTACATAGCATGTAAACCAATATAGAGAATAAAACAATTTTATTTATTAATATATATTATAGTATATAAAACATTATTTATATTATCTCATTTGATATTCAAGACAACCCAGTGAAGTAAACAGTATTATTATCCTGATTTTACAGATGAAGAAACAGGCTGAGAGAGATTAAGTGACTTGTCCAGGGCCACTCACCTAGTGAGGGTCTGAAGTATGATTTGAACTCTGGTCTTCCTGATTCCAGGCCTAGGGGTTTACACAGCCTAACTCCCCTACTTATCTAAATTGTATAAACCCCTCCTACACTACCATTATCATCAGCTTCCTTCTCGCCTTAGTCCTTTTCCTCATCATTTCCATTACCTTTATCTGTTGCTGACAATAAAGAGATAACTATGAAAGTCTCTTCCAGGGGTGGGGCACCTACTGCCTCAAGGCCACATGTGGCCTTCTAGGTCCTTGGGTGCCACTGAGTCCAAGTTTCAAGGAACAAATCCTTTTATTAAAAAGATTTGTTCTGTGAAGTTTGGATTCAGTCAAAGGGCTGCACTTGAGGACCTAGCAGGCCACAGGTTCCCCACCCCTGGTCTACCCCTTCAAAAGCTTTATGTAACTATAGGTTTCATGTGTCTCTTTTTAATTTTAAGGAATTCTTTGTGTTAGAATCCTATACTTTTTGGAGCCTTTTGAGATAATCCGCCCCTCATTTTATATTTGAAGAAGTAGAGATGGACCAAAGAGGTGGAGTGATTGCCCAGATATGCACAGCTAGTTAGGGGCAGAAGAGGCTCACAGAGGAAGAGCTGTAGGGAACTTCAGAGGCTTCTAGTCCAATGGCCTCATTTTACAAATGAGGATACAAAGGAACAGAGAGAGTAAGGCACTGGGCCAGGGTCACACAGCCAGTGAATAAGTATGTGGGGCAGGATGTGAACCCAGGTCTCCTGACTCCAGTACCAGATACTAGACCTCAGATGCCATTTAGGAGATGGGGACTGTGGCATGTTAGTGAATTTGTACTAAGTAGAGAGTAGCATCTGGGGCTGAGGGAAAAGCCCTTGTCCTCATTGAGTACAATGTCATCACCATCAACAGAAATCCTTTACTGAGGGCCTTTTTGTGAGGGTTGCCCATGGGCTTGGGTTGTAATTCTGTGCTTAACCCCCCTCCATCACCAGGCTTTGTCCTCACTAGTCCTCAAGGTCAGGAACCCTGTGGGGAGCACTGAGTGCAAGCTGTCAGATTCACAGATGGGTTCTGTGGCCCACAGCTTCTCTCTACCTGCAACAAGGACTGGCTGCCATTGCCAGGACAGTTTGGACAGTCCACTCTTGGTGGCATTTGTACAGTGCTGGTAATTAGAGATGGCACATTCTCTGCAGTTACCACCTCAGGGAGATCCCTTCCTCCTGCTGCCTGACAACCTTCCTGGGTGACTTGAGTGGATTATACACCAATGGTGGAATTATGTTTAATAGCCTCAAATATAATTATACACATGTAGTCCTGCCCTTAGGGAGCTTACTATCTAAGGCAATCACATTGGTAAAGATAAATTTGGAGAGCCAAAAGGATATGTGATAAAAAATATATCAAGTATGACTTTCTTGTGAGTGTGTGTGTATTGGGGGTGAAGGCAGTGTTGTTTCTCTGGGTTTTTTATATGGTGGACTGAGGGGAGAATCAGTCCTCTCCTAAAACATCGTTTGGGGCTTCTCCCCTGACCATACATTGATAGAAAGGTATGCAAGATAATAGAGCTATAGCTTCATCACTTTGGCAGGTCTGCCATATGCACAGGGGCCAGGTGGTGGTGGAGAGAGTTGGATTCTTACCCCTGAAGTGGAGGAGAAAACATAGCAGGGGGTCAGTCTTCTTTCCACCCTCCACATCACTCCTCCTGGGATGAGCTGATTATAGTAATTCATAGAGAGGCAGGATGACATTTTGTTGGGGTAAAAGGGTTCCAAAATATCTCTCTAGCTCTCTCCAACTGACTGACTTAGCCTCCAGAAAGGGAGTCTGATGTCCATGTACTACTTTGGGTTTACAAGTCACTTCTTTTGCAGAGAGAATAATCAGAGCTTGGGAAGAGGACTTGGGAACGAAGCCTCCCTTGGGACAGTGCCCTCTCCTTGGTGGCAGGGACTCTTTTTGCCTTTCTTGGTTTCCCAGAATGTCTGGCACAAAGTAGGTGCTTAATAAATACAGGTAGACTGATTTTCTTTAAGCCTATTCTTAACTCTTTCAGTGGCCTAGAGAATATCACTGAACACAGTTTTTCTTTCTGATGTGGCCTAGGTAAGAGACTATTCAACCAGGAGAGCGTTGTTCTCTTGGAAGGTGTCAGTCAATGTCCGGAAGGGACTTTAGGACTATGGGGGGAGTAATCTGTCTTGCCAACTATTGAGGATCTGGGACTCGATAAACCAATGTGTGGATTATCAAGACCTATTGCTTGTGCCTTAGGTCCATAGTATTGTTTATTTTTTGACAGAGAAGGAGCAGGAGGAAAAATGCAGAATAGTCTATTTTGCTTTTTTACTAGTAGCACCTGTGATATATTCATAGGGGAAGATGTTGAAAGCACTGGTTAGATAATGTTTTATTTACTTTCTCTGCTTCCCTTTACCTCACTTTGCCCATTTCTACTATGTAGCCTTGGGGAAATCCCTTACTTTCTCTGGGCCTCAGTTTCCTCATCTGTAAAATGAAGGACTTAGTCTAATGTCCTTTCATCTCCTGTGCTATAATCGCATGATAATAACTGTCATTTATACAGTGCTTTATATTAACATTATTTCCTTCCAGCCTCAACTTAATGAGGTTAACAACATCTCCATTTTACAGATAGGGAAACTGAGGCTCAGAAAGGTGAAAGGCCTTGGTCATGGTCACACAGCTGCTAGTAAGAGGTGGTGAGATTTGTATCAAGGTCTCTCTGTCTATTCTATCCTCTTCTTTATAGATAGATGATAGTTGTCTCTAAGAGATTCTTTATACATTGCTTTAATAAGTAACTTAGGTTTGCCACTGACCAATTTGATTCTCCTCTTTTCTTTTCAGATAATTGCTTTTGATGAATTAAGGACAGATTTCAAGAGTCCCATAGACCAGTGTAATCCTGTTCATGCGGTGAGTAGGAACTAGGTGAGCTTGGAATGGGAGATATGGCACCAGGTTATTCAAGCAACCTGTGCTAGAGGGAGTGGGAGGGAGTGGTAAGAGTCCTGGGCCAGGAATTAACAGGTCTGGCTTCTAAGAACTGGTTTGTCATTGATTGTTTGTGTCCCTTTAGGCAACATGCTTTCCTTTTTCCTTTTCTTGGCCTCAGTTTCCAAGATGAGTGGGTTAGACTCTGATTTTTAAGGTTAAATCTAGTCAGCAAGCCAACAAGCACTTATTAGGCACCTGCTGCATGCTAGACCCTGTGTTAAATGCTAGGGATACAAAAGAAAGACAGAAATCAGTTTCTGCTCTTCAGGAGCTCACAGTTGAATGGGGGAGACAAAATGCACCATGCAACAACTATACACGAAACAAAGAAGATATAAATTAGAGATGATCTCAGGAGGAAGGCACTAGCATTAAGGGGGATTTGAAAACGGCTTCTTATAGAAGGTTGGATTTTAGCTGGGGCTTGAAGGGAGTTAGAGGACTCAGAAGGCAGAGATGAGGAGAGAGAGAGAGTAATCCAGGTTTGGTGTGGGGGAGCACAGCCAATGACTATGCTTGAAATTGGGAGAGGCAATGAATGCCTTGTGAGAGGAACAGCAAGGAAGTCAGTATCACTGGAGTTGAGTAGCGTGCAAAAATTCCATAAAGGTATGAAGGAGTCAGGTTATGAAGGGGGAGAGAGAAGGGGACATATTTGAAAGGTATTATGTAGGTAATCAACAAGATTTCGTGACAAATATGGGGGTGAGAGAGAGTGAAGGGTCAAGGAAGACATCTAGGTTCCCGGTCTGGGTGATTGGGAGGATGATGGCGCCCTCAACAGTAATAGAGAAGTTAGGAAAGAAGGGGAAGGTTTTGAAGGAAAGATTGGTTCAGTTTTTGGACAGTTTTTAAATTTAATACCCTTTAAGAGCCTTCTGTGAACCAAGGACACAGAGCCAAACCACTTTCAAACCAAATGTTACATATCAATTTCCTCTTTCAGATTGGAAATATTTCTCAGCCCCCTTTCAACCACATACTCTGTGGACCTTTTGCTCAGAAAAATGTTGCTTATGACCAATTTCTCATCTCCCCTCTTTCCCCCGCATTACCCGCTGTTGGTAATCCAAGTCTAACAATTGATAGGGTTTCACTGACGCTCTCCATTGCTCAGAGTGTTTCTGCTCCAACACCAACAGACTTATATCTGATCCAGGTTCATAGGGGTGCCCTGGAGGGAGAGAAAGGAGGCTTCCATTGAAGAATGCTGAAGAAGTCTATTTCTAAGACAGACTGATTGTGTCTGAACTTCATCATCCTAAACATATCAGGGCTGGAATTAGAAAGCAATATGTTTAAGGTGTCCAGTGCCTTCCCCACCAACCTAGGAAAAAAAACAGTGTGGTGTGTGTGTGTGTGTGTGTGTGTGTGTGTGTGTGTGTGTGTAGGTGGTGAAGAATGATGAGCTGCTAACCCAGATCATCAGCTTGTTCCCCTCCTGTGGAGGCAAAAGTCTTCGGTGAGATCCTGGCACCTTCCTGTGAAGGCAGGCCTCCTAGCACAGTGGGAATTCACTTAGTTTTGGAAAGGACAAAAGCAGCTGGGGAATATTGCATGCTGAGGTTGTGTAACACTGAAACTGGGACTTGGCTTAGCCTTTTGACAGCAACAAAAATTCCACTGGGCTCTTCAGTTATTATTTGGGTATCCTTGTCCCTGTATCGCCTGGGGCATCTGCAAGGATGAATGGGGCCCCAGATGTCCCTGGGAAAGTCACCTCAGTCAGAGATTAAATGAGAATAAAGGGAGCTAGGTTTTCTCGGTACTTATCCTACTTCCTGGTGGTAGATTGGATACTGTGGGAGGCTCATTAACTCTTCTAAGCTACCAGGGTGCTTACCCAGGCAGGATATCTGGGTGGCCTGAAAGTATTTATTTGAGCTTACTACTAGTGGGTAGGAACTGAGGTGTGGCTGTTAATGATTAATAATAGCAATAGTGAAAATAATAGCTACCATTTGTATACTGCTTTAAAGTTTGAAAAATACTTTATGGGATTGAATTTGATCCTGACAACAACCCTTTGAGGTAGGCGTTCTTATTACTCATTTTACTTGTGAAATTGAGGCTAAGGGGAAGTGACTTGGTCAGGGTCACAAAACACTGGTAGCATCTGGCTTATGTCATTGCCATGCAGTGATATAGTAAAGGATGATAAGCTTCAGAGTGAATTTTGATAAGCCATTTTGACTTCAAAGGCCTTCAGGGATGTGCTAAGTCTTGGCCCCAGTGCCAAGTAAAGCCTGAGATAGACACCTTCCCAGGTCCGGAAGGAAGACTGCCCAGGTTTTTGTCCCTGCCTTCCTTCTTTGGTATACTTGGTTTTCTTTTTCTTTTCCTTTCCTTTCTTTTATTTTCTCTTCTTCTTTCTTCCTTTTGTTAATTATTCTTCTTCCTTCTTTTTCCTCCTCCTTTTCCTTCCCCCCCCCCACTTTTCCTTCTCCTTTCTTTTTTTCAGTTGGGAAGGGAAATAGGAGGGAGAGAAAATAAATATGAAAAATAAAAATAAACTAAATTAAAAAGTAAATGCTTGTTGAAATGAAAAAACAAAAAAGAAAAACCCCTGCCTGGCCAGCGCTTCTCTGTTATGAGTGTGCCTAAATTATCCTGATGTTGATTACTTTCTCTGTGCAAGAGGTAGGAATAGGGGTCATTATATTCATGATTTAATTAGAAAAATAAAAGTTTTGGAATCTCTTTACTATCAAATCTATGGAAATCAAATCATTTATATAGGCTTTAAGGTATACGAAGTACTTTACCCACATTATCTCTTTCGCTTCTTACAACAATCACATGAAGCAAATGCTACAGATATCACCCCATTTCATAGAGGGGGAAACTGAGGTTAAATCATTTGGCCATGGTGCCATAAATAGGAAGTGTCAGAGACAGAATCTGAAACCAAGTATCTCCTGACTACTAGAGTCAGGCCCAATACTCTTTCTAAAGTATCATGATGGAATTTATAAGTAGAATGACTATATTCAAGATGGCATCTGGTATTATGAAATACCCCTGCAAGAAAATGAAGGGGCCACCCAGGGAGTGCATTATAACCAGTGTTGCCTGCCCTTCTGCCACAGGGTCTCTTCACTTTGACCATGAGCCAGATTTTGGAGATAAGTTATGATCTCTTAAGAGACTCTGAGTCTGAGTCTGAGACTATTGGTATTTAATTTAATGGATAGATTGATTTTTTTTTCCCTTCCTACTTTGGAAGGCTAAAACTGAAAGGCGGGGAACTTGTTCTGCATTAAAAACTAGCCTTGGCACACCCAGTTCTTTCTAATTTGCTGAGATATTCACATGGAAATTCCCCAAGGCAGGGCAGGCTGAATGAAGGCCTTGGGAGGCTTCAGAGACAGGTGACACTGGCTCTGTTATTAGGTTCCCAAGTGTACATGTGGAGCCAGGGAAATGAACCTAGATTCTTCACTTTGGAGAAGAGTGGAGAGGGACTTTTAGAGTTGGCCATGGATAGTGAAGAGCTCAGAGATCAGGGGAATCTGTTGGGAGCCTTGTGGTTTACCAGATACATTAATGTATATATAGGTGAAGATTTGAATCTGGAAGGGCTATAGTCTAGGGGTTCTTAATCTTCTTTTGGGACCCTTTTGGCAGAACTAGTACAACCTATGAACCCCTTTTATGAAGAATATTTTTAAATGTCTACGTCAAAAAGGAAACCAATTAGCTTGAAGAATAGTTTTCAAAATATTAAAAAAAATCATAGATCTCCTGACATCTATTCCTGGATCCATGAACCCTGGGTTAAGAAAACCTGATCTAGTCTAACCCCCTCATTTTTCATTTGGGGAAACTGAGGCCCACAGAATACAAATGACTTGCTCAAGCTCACAAGGAACCACAGCATGGTATAGTGGAGAGAGCACTGACTTTGGCATTAAAGGATCTGAGTTCAAATCCTACTCTTATCACTTCTTCCCCATGTGACCATGGGCAAGCCAGGTAACTTTCTAGACTTTGCTTCCATGCTTTAGCTGCCTTCTCCTCCACCTCTGTGGTCCCTTTCTCCTATGAATGAATCCCTCCCAGAACCTCCATTTTGAGGAATGGCCTAGAGCAGCTATGCTTCATTCTCCCAAGTAGACTCCTTGAGATCAGCGACTGTCTTTATTTTTGCTTGTATTTTTATCCTCAATGCTTAGCAAAGTACCTGGCACATAGTAAGTTCTTAATAAATGCTTGTTAACTTGGTTTGATTTGATCCATGTGGTGTGGGCTACTGACTAAAAAAATTCTTAATTGTATATGTGGTTATGGGGACGGGCTTGGTTAAATAGGATTCAGACATATTGCTTAAATCCATATGTGGTTTGGGTGTGGCTTAAATCTGGGAGAACTTTGGGGTCATCGGGGAACCTGGGTTCAAATCCTGACTTTGCCATATACCGTTCTGACCTTGGCAAGTTACTTAACCTTACTGGGTATCCTCTTTTTTTTTTGGTGGCGGGGCTAAATGACTGTTTTACCCTGGTACATACTAACTATGTGGGTTCTTTCAGGAGAACTCTAACCTCCCTCTTCCCTTTCTGTCTTGTGTGCCCTTTCACAGAGGGAACGGCTGAGAAACATCGAACGCATCTGCTTCCTTTTGAGAAAAGTAAGTGCAGTGCATCCGTGACTCTGGTGGTGAGGTTTCTATGGGGCAGGAGAGATGGTGGATGTTTAGAACAAACATACCGTGCAACCTGCCTAGTTCAGACTGTATCTCCCAAAGGGCCAAGCAGGGGCCTTAGAATCAGCACTTGGGAAATCTGGAGAGACAAAGGGAATCTAATTAGAAGGGGTAGCCATCAATCAAAATGTCAGGGTAATACTGGATATTTGCAAATGCCCTGGGGCTGGGTTTAATAACCTTTTTTCCTTTGTGTAGTGATGGATGGTGGTGCTACTGATTTTGCTTCTCTCTGCTCTTGTAGATATCTCAGTGTCAAGTTTGCCCTAATATAAGACCTGTTCCCCCTTAGGGATTCCATGATTAGAAACTGGGGTTTGTTGTGTGTGCTTATAACTCGTCACTGTATTCAAGAAATTGATTAGCAGCTTCTTTGGGGACACAGGTTGTGATTAAGGTACAACACAATTGCTTCTCTTTTTGGGGGGTTCCTGTGCTATTCAAAGAAGGCTGCTCTAGGTTATGGGATTTTAGAACTGAGTAAGCACTGGGAGTTGGCTGCTACAAAACTTGGTAAATGTGTTTATGGCAGTAAATGGTCATGTACATGCATGTATAACCTTTACACAGTGGATGCATTTTCCAACTTAGAAGTACTTCTGAACGTTGCTGGGAAATAACAGTGACTGATAGATGCCTAACATGTTCCAATTAAGAATGAGACGGTTCCTTCAGTTAAAGGGGCTGAGAAGAGTGGTATAGTTCGCAGAAAGAGTCCTGGATAAGGAGTTGAGGTCTTGGGTTCAAATCTTGCCTTGCCATTTACTACTTTGACCTTGGCAAATCACTTAGCCTTTCTGGGCCTTGGTTTTCTCCTCTGTAAAATGAGGAGGTTGACCTAAAAGACCTTTAAGGTCCCTTCTCAGTCTAAATTTATGATTCTAAGAGTATGCAATGGGTCCAACAATCAGCTCCTGGAGCTTGGAATGGAAGGACAGTGTGAAAGACACTGTTGGTTATAAAGAAAGTGATTAGTCAACCAATATTTGATTGAACCCCTACTAGGAATGAGGGAGACGACAGTTATTTATGGAAAGGAAGAATTTGAAAATGTATTAATTTTTCTTTCTCCATGCTTCAAATCAATAAGAGAATTGTGATTTCTATAACTGAAGTTACTTTGTCTGTTGGTGAACCATGACCATTAATAATAAAACTGAATTTGCATTTCCTTAATGATGTTTGAATTCTGTATTTTCCATTTCATAGTGTAGGTAGGTTAAATTAAGTTATTCAGATGGATATACTTCTGATCAGGGCATAAAGTATGACCTGAAGAACTCATAGCGAGGAGAGGTGATGTGGTTAAGTACTGTAATGATTATTTTTCATTTTTCTTTTATTCAATTTTATTATACCATTTGTCCTGGAACATTTGGTTAACTGAAGCTTGTTTCCTCTGAATATTGCCTTCACCTGGCTAAAACCTGACTAATGGAATGATAAAATTAAGGGAAGACTTTTTGACATTCCTCAGATAAGAAGCTGGGAGTTTGAGCTTCCCAAAGTGACTTAGATGTTTGCAGAAGGATTCTTCTGGCTTTGAGACTTTGAGAACCTGATTTAGTTTACCTATAGAATCTGTTTAATTAGATTTCCTTAGGGGCTGTGTGAGGTTATTATTCTGTTTGAGTTTGTTCAAATTCATGGCTTAAGAAAATATACTAGATTGCTATGTGTCAAAAATTATTGCTCTCTCTGACATTATTTTGTCTGTAAAATGCTTCATTAGGATCGTAATCTTTGTTTGGGGTTATTTTTTCTACTATTAAACCTGTGCTTAGTTAAATATATTAAAACTTAGGTTTTTAAACTCTGTAGTTTCTCTGTTGTGTTGTTCTGTGTTATTCAATAGGAGTGACCTACCACATGAGCTCAAAGAGGAGATACTTCTCCCCTAATAGGACAAAAAGCACTGGCTTGAAAATGTTCAGATATGAATTTGAATCCCAGATCTGCCATTTAGGACTATAGATTTAGTTCAAATCTGGAAGGGACCTTGAAGGTCAGCTAGTCCAGAGGTATCAAACACTGGGCCACATATGGCCTGCAACACTCCCTGTGAGGCCTCCCTAAAATGTAATTGGAAAATATTTAATAAAATAAAATGTAAAAATACAATAAAACAAAGATAAAATAATATTTTAAAACCAAATCAGTATGTGGAGACCAGCACAGGGCTTACAGTGCTGGGCCTGGAGTCAGAAAGACCTGAATTCAAATCTGACCACAGATACTTTACTAGCTATGTGACTATAGGCAAGTCACTTAACCCTGTTTGCCTCAGTTCCTCACCAGTAAAATGAGCTGGAGAAGGAAATGGCAAAGCACTCCAGTATCTTTGGCAGGAAGACTCCAAATGGGATCACAGAGAGTCGGATATGAATGAAAAAGACACCACCACCACCACCCCCAACACTATCACCACCACCCAGTGTGTGGATAGCAGGGATCCTTATGCACAGATCAGAGGCCTGTTTCTATTAATGTTTCATACCACTGATCTAGTCCAATCCTCTCATTTTACAGATGAGGAAACTGAGGTCCAGAATGGGGAAGTTCCTCCAGGAATGTCCATTTTGAGGAAATGCCCAGGATAACCATGCTTATTCCTCCATTTTGCTTCTAGCTCCTTTCTCAACTTCACCATGTCCCTGCTTGGGTTCTCTTCTCTTCTCAACTTCTCTTTTCTCAATTGTTCTCTTCCTCTCACTTGTCCTTTCTTCTTTTCCCTCTCCCTTTCTTCCTTCCTTCCTATATCCTTTCCTTTCCTTTCCTTTCCTTTCCTTTCCTTTCCTTTCCTTTC
>NW_027187260.1:1264699-1303747 GCF_028583685.1 Petaurus breviceps papuanus | reverse complement strand
TCCTTTCCTTTCCTTTCCTTTCCTTTCCTTTCCTTTCCTTTCCTTTCTTTCCTCCCTCCCCCATCTTCTCCTCCCTCCCTCCCTCTCTACCTTCCTTCCTTCCTTCCTTCCTTCCTTCCTTCCTTCCTTCCTTCCTTCCTTCTTTCTCTCTTCTCACTCCCTTTCCTTCTCCTTCCCTTTTCTATCTTTCTCTATCTCTTTTTCTCTCTGTTTCTCTCTCTTTCCCCTCTTACCTCTCCTTTCTTTCCCTCTCTCACTTCCTTTCCCCTTCTCTCCCCTCATCAAAATGTTAACTTCTTGAGGTTAGGGACCTTTTTTTTTTGCTTGAATTTGTATTCTCAGTACCATATAGTACAGTACCCAGTATGAAGTAAGCACTTAATAAATGTTTATTGACTTAAATGTCTTTCTAAGGTCAAGATAATAAATGGCAGATCAGGACTTAAAGTTTAGAAATCATGTAGTTCAGTCCTCTGATCTGATAGATGAAGAAACTGAGGCCCAGGGAGGTCAAGTGACTTACCCAAACTCACACTCCTTGGAGGTGGTAGAGTTGGGATTTGAACCTAGGCTCTCAGATTTCATATCCAGGGCTCTTTCCATTGTATCCCATTGTCTCTTACTTTTGTTACTTTGCCTCTAGGGGTCTCTTTTCTTCATGTGTAAAACAAGGGCTTTGAACTTGATAATTCTTAAAATTCTTTCCATCCTTAAATCCTAAGATTTGGAATTAGGTATCTACCAGAGAGTCATTATGATTTTGCTAATGGTTATCCCCTGCAGAGGTGCTTGGCACCACTCTCCCTTTTCCTCTAACCCCTTATTATTCCATTCTTTAGGTCTGACACACAATTCAATATAATGGCCTCTGGGCATAGTAAAATTAAGACAGTTATCCACATCCTGTGTCATTTTTCTTATTGACAGTCAGAATGGGTGCCCCTTCTGCATGCAGGAGACAGAGGGAATGAGGAAGGTAGATATTTGCTTTGCAGTAATAATTGCATTGCTCCATCATTTGCTTGCTATTCCCAGTTTGAATGAACGTTGCTAATGGTTGGCTGTCCCTGCCTAGTTCTAGAAGAGTGCTTTATTCTGAGGTCCACATTCTGGGTTGTGAATTTTAGTAGGGGCCCAGCCATCATGTATGTATTTATATACAGTTTGCAATATCTATGGAGTTAGTAGATCTAGTCTTAGGCAGTTGTTGAGAAAAAATTTTTTGGATAACTTTTTTCTATTTTAGATTGATTTTCACTCACCCATACTCAATGATTCCATTTTTCTCTGGGTCTCTGCTGTCCCCATTCCTTCCCCCTGCTGCTGTCCATTGTTCTAACCTTGCCACCTTTTCCTCCCATCCAGCATTAGTCCAGGTAACTGGCACTTATCTTTTGCCTAGAGCCAATTCTTCACTTCACCCCTTCTCTAAACACAATTCCAAGTACACATTCAGCATATGCAACAAGGTAAGGTGTCCTGAGCCTGAATATCTTTATCTTGAAATTTCCTTCTTCTTAAGGGAAACAAGGGAGGTGGCTAGAAGGACAATGGGTTATAGCAGAAAGATTAACAATCTAGATGGAGTTGAACTCCAGGTCTACCACTTATAGCCTATAGATCTTGAGGAAGCCCCTTCTCTCTGAGTCTTAATCTTTGATATAACTTTAGAGCCTATGTGATCATCATGATCCTCTCATCATGAGGCAAGGCTGGCCCTGTGTCTTGTGTCCTTTCAGGTTTGTCTCCTTATGAATGAGCTTCAGGGTTCAGTGTTGCAAAGTCTTGTATGTGTGTGGGAGAACTGGGGGTGAGCTATCCAGTCAGCATTACCACTGTCTGGGAACTGGTACCTTCCAAGAAATTTCTTGGAACTAGTCTCCTAAACACCCCAGAATGTGCTGCATCTCCACTACTGAGTGTTGTCAAACCTCCTCCTCAGCTTGCCTGGGAGAAAGGAAGGGATTTTCAAAGCCGAGCCATTTTTAGTACTATAATTATCAGAAAATGTGTTCTTTGGGTAATTGTCTGAGCTGTAGGATTCTTCTTTCTACTTGTTCTTATGATGATTCATTTATTTCCCCATGACAAAAGTCACTGGTTCCTTGTTTGGCATTTTTCTGGGGGGAACATGTTGGGGCCTCTGCAACCTGGGTCTAAGAGGAAAAAGTTTGACAAATATGCCCTCAACCCCCTAGTTATGGATTCATCTTGGAATTAGGAGACATGAGTCAATGAGTCTTCAAATAAATGAATGCCTTCTAAGAAGGACATTGACTAGCTATGCTCCTGTGATAACTCCATTTCCAGAAAATGCAGAGAAGATGTGTGACCTAAGTTGCTGCTAATTGAATGAAATGAGAGATTCACATGAAACTGATGGGAAACAAACATAAAGAGCACCTACATTTCTTAACTCCAATGGCAGTTAAACACTGGAATAGTCTACCCAAAGAGATGCCAGAATCTCTGACCCTAGATGTCTCTCATATTAAACAATAACTCATAAAGAGCTTTGAGCCTCTTTTCTCAGAATAACTTTGCGAGGTAGGTAGCTAAAGTATTTTCAGCCCCATTTTACAAATGTACAAATTAAAACTTGGAGAATTAAAGTGACTTGGCCACAGTAACTCAGCTTGTTAAGTGTGAAACTGGGCCTTGAACTCAGATCCCTTGGCTCTAAGTCAGATGTTCACTCCACTATACCAAATAAGAGCCAGTTCTGCTGGGTAGCTTAGGTTCGCTCATGCCATGAGAGGTAAGACAGAGATATTAGGTATCACAATCTTCCTTTTAGCTAGGGATTAGTGATTCTCTGCTTGCTCCTCTATTTCCCTGTGTTTTGGTCATATTCCACTCCAATTTTTCTGACATTTTCATAAAACTGGAAGGCTCTAATACAGGAATTCTTAATATGGGCTTCATGGACCCCAAACTTTCTCTGGTTAGACTTTAGGAAATCTGTGAACTTGCATGAGGAAAAAAAAATTACATTTTTATTTTCTCCAACTTCTAACTGAAATTGCCATTTCCTTCAATTATGTAAAAAAAAAAATTACTCTGTGAAAGGGTCTGTTGGCCTCATCAGGCTGCCAAAGGGGTCTATGGCACAAAAAAGTTAAGTGCCCATACTCTATTAGACAGAGCATTGTTGCTACCCATGTTATGAACCACCTGATTTGGTTTTGTGAGAGTAGATTAGTGTGAGTGGAATTGAGGGGCAGGTATAAGTAGATACAAAAGGTCTAGCCAGGTTGGGTACAAGCATCAGAGAAAAAGGGATCCGGGCATGGATAAAGGAATTACTTCTTCTGGGAATGACTGGTAGCTACTTTGGAGCAAAGACACATGGGAATTGAATGTGTTCTCACTAATACAGCCCAAACAAGATTTCCTATCAATCTTAATCAATCAATCAACCCACAAGTCTTTTTGAAGCATCGGCTACATGTCAGGTACTGTGCTGGGTGCTAGGAATACAAGTGAAAGGAATCAATCCCTACTCACAAGAAGCTTATATTCTAATATGGGAGACAAATACATGTATATATTTGTACTTCATAAATATAAAGGAGTTAGATACCAGGTGGTGTGGGAGGGAGAACACTAGTCATTGAAGGATTAGAAAAGGCTTCATGCAGATGGTGTTTGAGCTGTTCCTTAAAGGAAGAGAAGGACTCTGTGAGGCAGAGGTAAGGAGGGAGCACCTGGCGCCCACATTCCTTGACCCAGGCTTGGAGAGACAGTGGGATAACTTTTCATTCTAAAAGATGTTGTCTATGGGGAGGGGAAACATGGCTGAGGAGGAGTTTCTTACTCAGACTTCGGGTGAGAGGATGTAAGTTCATGGGCTTTGCCAGCTTTTTGGGGGAAAGGAGGATCATTCATCTGGCCCCTAAAGCTAAAGGAGCAGCAAGAAACTAAATCTTTGATAGAGGGAGGAAAAAAATGATCTTTTCCCTCTGCTACTATAGACCATACAGATGTAGTGGGAAGGGGATTAATTCTCTAGCAATCTTGTTACTTTCCATTTTGTGGGAATACCTGTATGGGTCTTTGGAGTGAAAGTGAAACTCATTGGAATGCCAGAAGTTACCTATTTAACATTCCCAAATTAATTTTCTTCCATGAGGGGAGTCCAAGCCTCCAGGGTAGTGCCATAAGGCTGGATTCCTATATGTGTCTCCATGGTGAAAGTGGGAATCACTAGAATATCAATGAGCTACCAATCTAATGAGCCCAAATTCCTTTTACTTTAAGGGGAGTCTTAATCAAATGGTGGCCCCATGAAGCCAGGGTACTACACAGGGTCCTGGGGCAGCTAGCTAGTTGCTGCAGTGGATAGACATGGAGCTTCGAATTAGGATGACTTGTGTTCATGAGTTCAAATAGGACTTCAGATACTTCCTAGCTGTGTGGCCCTGGGCAAGTCACTTAACTCTGCTTGCTTCAGTTTCCTCATCTGTAAAATTAGTTGGAGAAGGAAATGGCAAACTTCTCCACTATATTTGCCAAGAAAACCACAAATGGGATGATGAAGAGCTGGACCCAACTGAAAAGACTGAACAATAACACATAGGGTCCTAGGAATTCTCTGGAGAGGATGAGAATTATATTGTTTATGGGCGATTGCAAGTTCTTTATGTGTTTTCTCCATTTTCTGTGGAGTGAAATAAAGACTATCTGATATGCATTGTTACCTTGAATGCTTGTAAAAGTGATAGGGATTCTTTTACTTACATTTGAGACAGCTTAAACATGAGCTATTAATTAAGCTATTTTCAGAACTTTCCCATAGGGAACTCCAGGTACAGGCAAAACAAACAAAGGAATTGTGATTTGGGGAGCCTTTCTTTGAGATGGAACTGAGTCCATGTAAGCCCAGAGCCTGTGGTACTTGGTCATGACTCCCAATTACACTGCTGTTCTCAGGACAGTGTGATATGATGGAAAGAACAATAGACCTTTCATCAGGAGACATAAGTTCTATTTCAACTCTTGTACTTACTATGTGTGACCTCTCTAAGCCTTAGTTTTCACATTTATAAAATGGGGACAAGACATTTATACTTAGCTGTCTTAGGGGATTATTGTGACTTAATGTATGACAGAATAAAGGTAAGTCATTATTATTAGGGTTAGGTTGAGGAGGAAGTCTTATTCCCATATTTGTGGAATTGAATTTCATTTACTAAGTTGAGGCTGGATGTGAGAAGATATGGTAAAGATTTATTAGCTTTAACTATGTGCCAGGCACTGTGCTAAGTGATGGAAATACAAAGAAAGGTAAAAGACAGTCCCTGATCTCAAAAAGCTTATCCTCTAATGGGGGATGACAGTGCCCAGAAGGAAATTGAAAAGACAGGGGAGTGCCAGAGGGTACCTGGTGAAGGGGTATGCTGTAGATGATAGAATTGAAACCAAGCAGAGTGGCTGATGGTAAATCTGACATTTTGGGAGGGTATGGTAGGAGTTTTTTGCTCCATACTCCAGCTCTCTAATCAGAGACAGAAGCAACAGAGAGTACTAATGAGGTATAAGTAGCAAAACTCAATCAATCTCCACGTTTGTGATGAGTTTCCTGGTGATGAGTTTATCTGGGGGGAGGGGCCATGATGATGATGGAAGGACATGATGAAGATGATGGAGTCAAATCAAGGAAAGCAGCTGGTGGCAAATGATAATTTGTAAAATGATAAAAAGAGATAAGCAAGGTGGTGAACAGAATGTAGGAATTTCTGGTTACTTCTTCAAGAGCACGGGCTACAGGAAGGGAAGAAGGGGCACGCTGCTTTCAAAGCCTGACAGGAATGAATCCTATTCCAGTCCACCATTCTGCTGACTCCTCAGCTGGAGAGTTTCAAGCTCTGTCCCAGTTTCTGTGAGCCAACAGGTAGGTGCTAAACACACCTAGCCTCTTGAGAGGTCTGTCACAATTGGTGCTTAATATTTATTGAGCTTCAATTTCCTGGTGGAATAGTGAAGACAGTGCCTTCTGGCTAATTACTGGTACCCTGGACACAAGGGATCGATTTGATTCCAAGTCGTTTCAGCTGTTAATGCAGTTCTTCCTTCAGGGATCTGGAGGGAATGGTCTATTTTAATTGAGAGATGTGATATAGTGAGAAGGGATACATTAAGTAAAAGAATGGGGCTGCCTCAGAGGGTACTTCCTTACCTGGAACAAGTTTTGGTTTTGGTTGTTGTGGGTCAGAACCGTGTCCTGGTTGGGAGACTTCCATAACGGTAGGAAAGCAATGGCCTGTGTTTGGGAAATGGCAGTTCTGAAGTTCAGCTCTTTCTTCAGAAGCACTGCCCTCTGAATCTGATCACAATACTATAGTTCGTCACTTTTAAAGAGAAATGATTCAATTCAACAACCATTATTAAGCACCAAATGTACCTGTTGCACTATATTGGACACTGGAGGACAAAGATGAAAAATGTCATAGTTCCTACAGTCAAGGAACTTATGGCCTAATGAGGGAGGGATATGATGGACACAAATTGGTATGATGCCAAATGAATTGTAATAAGAAAAGACAGTTGATTTAAAAGCATTGCTCACCTAAGGGGGATCATAGAAGGTCATATAGATAAGTGAACATCTGAGCTGGAGCTTGAAGGAAGATAAAAATTCTGAAAGGCAGACTTGACAAGGGAGATTTCCCCAAATACACAGGGAGACCAAAATGAGCTTGGGGAAGAGCTAGTGATCCAATTTGGCAGGAATTTAGAATGTGTGAAAAGAAGCAATGTTGAAGAAGGCTAAAAGGTATATTGGAGCCAGCTTGTGAAGGGTCTTAAAATTCCAGACTAAAGAGAGGCAGCATTGTATAATGGATAGGATGGTGAATTTGGAGTCAGGAAGACCTGAGTTCAACTCTTGCCTCAAGCATTTATCAGCTACATGATGACTATGATCAAACACCATTCTTTCACGAGCTTGTTTCCTGACCTATAAAATGGGATATAAAATGATAGTACCTCTCGTTGCTATTGAGGCTTAAGTGAGGCAGTGTAGTAAACTCTAAAGTGATATACACATGCCACTTTTAAAAAATCTTTCCCCCTACTTAATAGTATTTTATTTTTTCTAATTACATGTAAAGATAGTTTTCAACATTTACTTTTATAAGATTTTAAGTTCCAAATTTTCTTCTGCCTCCTTCCCTTCCCTCTCTAAGGATGGCAAGCAATTCAATCTAGACTATGAATGTACAATCACATTAAATACATTTCCACATTAGTCAACACATGCCACTTGAAATGATTATTTTATCCTAAAGTTAAAAGGGTGCCATAATAGGTTTTTGAGTAGGGAAATGACATGGTCAGTCCTATTTGAACTTCCTATTGGAAGTTTATTTTAGCCATGGTGCAGGGAATTATTACAGAGAAGAGAGATGGAAACAGTAAGAGTAGGTAGGAGACTATTAGAATAGTCCAGGAAAGAGATGATGATGGACAATGTGAGAGGAGGGAACAAGTGCATGAGATGCTGTAGAAGTAGAATGGGCACCACTTGACAACTGATTGACTGAGGGGGATGAGAAAGGAGATGGTGAAACAGACTAAAATATTAGCATAATGGGATACAACAGTACAATTAGTATAAACAAGTATGAGGAATATAAAGAAATCTAAAAACACTAAGAAGTCAAGCTTTAAAAAAAAGCATAACCACAAGAACAAAGTACATACTAATTAGGACCATTTAAAGGGAAAAATAAATGAGAATAAGCAGACTAAGAAAGAAACTTAATGGAGGTTTAAAAGGACTGACTGAAAAGTAACGACCTTTTATGTATTGAAATTTATTTATTTAGACTTAATAGTTTGTTTATAATAAATAATTTTATTCATTCAGAAAGGCAGCTTTAGGATGGTATTTTGGGGGATAGCCACATTATTGGGAATGTAGGGAGATGAGTCAGTAAAAACCAAGAAAGAGTGATTAAACAAGGAGAGAGGAGAGTCACTGTAGCCAGGAGGGGGTGAGAGTACCCAAAGGGTTGAAATGGTCAAGAATATATGATACTGTAGAAAGATTAAGGACAATGACCAGATGAAAGGCTTTTGGGTCCTGTAATTAAGAAGTCATTATTGACCTTGGCCAGTCTTAGTAGACTGCTGTAGATAGATTGCAGTGGGTTAGGAGCGAATGGATGGTGAGGGAGATGAGGCAGAGAGAGCAGAATACTCTTTCTAGAAGTTTTTATCAGGGAAGGAGAGAAGAGATATAAAATGCAGCTCTAGGGTTTGATAGGGTCAAAAGAAATTGTGTGTGTGTGTGTGTGTGTGTGTGTGTGTGTGTGTGTAAGAGGTTAGGAGATATCTATCTTTGTCAGAAACAGTGAAAGAACCAATAAAGAGGGAAAGATTGAATGGAGGAGAAAGAACAGCATAACAGGATCATTGGATCATAGATTTAGAGCTGGAGTGTAACTCTAAGGAATTTTGAACATTACTTATAGTCTCTGGGACACTCTGCTGTTAGTATGCACAAAAAAATGATTTAGTCATGCCTCTTATATCAACACAGGATCCATTGTTAGAGGCTATAAGAGGCCCCACATGGATGTCTATGTCAGACCAGCTCCCTGCATGTTAGTGTCCAGTGTGTATGTGTACTGGGCCATGCAAGTCAATGACAGGTGTCAACAATAATCCCCCAGGGAGGTAATTATTGGTGCATCTAAGAACATAGATCCAAAGCTCACCGCCATTGGTGATTTTCAAATTGGCTGCATTGTTTACACATTGTCACATAAGCCAGAACAATAATAATATCATGGGGTGAAATTTTTGTGGACAGTGGGCAGAGAGGGAGCCAAGACATCAACCTAATGATAATAATTCATATTCTTAGAGCACTTTAAAATTTATAAGTCACATTTCTTCATACTAGCTCTGTATAATAAAAAGCTACAAGGTTCATTAATTTTTTTTTGTACAAGTATATGATTTTATTGGTGTAAAAAACCAAATGTCAACTTAAAAGTAACCTAGTCTTTGAAAGCAGCCTGGGGACCGGTCTGTGTCAGTGGCAGGACTGAACCCAGGTTTTTCTGGGCTTTGAGGTAAATTCTTTATCCATTAGACTATTCTACCTCCCTAGAAAACTACAACTTTTCTATAATGGAGCAGTCATAGATCTGTACATAAAACAAATCAAGCAAAACAAACACTTGTACTTCCTATTTCACAGGTTTGTTGTGAGGAAAATGTTTTGTAAACCCTTTGGTACTATAGGAATATGTGTTATTAAATTTAAGTTAATCCCTCCACTTCATCTTTACCGACTGTCCACAAAAATTCACCCAAATGCCAATATACTATAAGAAATAATTGTTGCCAATTTGAAAATCACCAGTGGTAGAAGCTTCAGACCTAGAGTTTAAATGCATATGTTGTTGTTTGTCCTTCATTCTCAAAGAGGATCAATGACATCTGAAGTAATGCTTTGACTTGTGAGTGAATTGGATTTAAATGAGGCAGGGCTGTGCAAACTCTTCAGCCTCATTCTCTCCTCCACGGTCCTTTGAGTCCAAGAGGTAGGTCAAGATGACTAGAGATGGCTCCAGTTGTAGTGGGAGACCCTGGCCTTTTTAAGCCAAGGTCTTTCCCAGGTCTCAATTTGTCTGAGGGAACACCCATTCAGTGATTTAAGGTTAGGTAAGAAATGAGGCAAAAGATGGCCTAGTTTACATACTCAGAAAAAAAATCAAACTGGGAGGGGAAGAACCTTAGGATTTCTGGTCAGAACAGAAACAATCGATTACCAGGGGAAGGGAGGAGGTGCTATTACCATTAGCACCTGCTGTTGACTTGTTTATAGATTTCATTATATCCACCGTATGCATGTAGACTGAGTGAGGTCTTACTGGTAGAAGGTTGGCCTTGGAGTCAATTAAACTTTAATGTCTGCCTGTGACATAAACTGGCTGCCATGACATTCCTGCCTCTGAGATTTTCTCTAAACTGTCCCCCATGCCCAGAATGTATCGACTTCTCATACCTGTTTCTTAGAATCCCTGATTTCCTTCAAAGCTCAGCTTGAAGGCATTTTCCCATATTAGATCCTTTCTGATCCTCCCAGCTTCTAGTGACTTCTCTCCTGAAATGATCTTGCATTTATTTTGTACTTATATATGTGTTTTCATACTATTTTCCACAATATAATAGAAATTTCTTGAAGACAATTTTTTGTCTTTGTACCAAGGTACATGGTAGGTGCTTAATAAATACTTTTTGATTAATGGAGCTCATAGGTCTCTATCAAAATATAAAATATTTTAGATGGACAAACTGATGCTAAGAGAGGTTAAATAACTTACCTTAAGTCACAAAGCTGGTGTCGGAATTGAGAGTGAACCCAAACCCCTCCAGTATCTTTGCCAAGAACAATACCCAACTGCAGATCTAAAGTTATTGCTGCTAGACCATTCCACCTTTCAAACCTCAGCCTACCTTGTGTATGATTATATATACTATATATAGTACATATAATTCATTCATTCATTCGTTTGTTTGTTTATTTAATAAGGGTTGGTCCTGTGCTTTAGGAAGATCAATTTGACAGCTGAGTGGAAGATGGATTGAAGTAAAAACCTCTAGGACCCTGTATTTGAATCTGTGTGTCTGTGGGTTTACAGTATAGGCCATGATCTTTTTCCAGGTCAGGTAAATCACTATGGGAATTTAGTTAGGAGGAAATTCAACCCCAGGCTCTGCTGGCTGATACATAGTTGAATATCTCCTGAAATGGTGCCTCCATCTCAGTTAAGAAACCAGAGCAAGGAAAGAGCACAGGGTCTGACAAATACAATTTCAGTCCCACCCTTGACAGGGCCAAGCATAGCCCTTGAAGGCTTCCTTCTAATTCCATGTACTTTTCTACTAGGGGCAGCTCACCCCAGAGGGAACATTTCAAGAAAGGTAAAAATACACTGGGACAAAACTTGCAAAAAATTTGGAAACCCTGTCTTATACATAATTTATTTTTTCTTATTTGTTCTGTGGCAAACACCTCATTAGTCAATGATAGAAATGGCACAGTTTATTTGCTATGTAGCAGGGTTTTTGCAGGGCTTTTGATAGCCAAAGCTGGTGGGACTTGGGGAGAGAAAGAGGAAGGGATGGCAGGTGAGGGAATGTAGGGAGAAGAGAGGAGAGGAGAGAAGAGGAGAAGGCAGGACAAGACAAGAGGAGAGGAGAGGAGAGGATGGAGGGAAAGGGGGAAGATGAGAGAAGAGGAAGAGAAGAGAGGACAGGATAGAAAGAGAGAAGAGAGGAGGGGAGGGGTGGGTTGGGGAAGAGAGCAGAGGAGGGCATGGAGGGAGAAGAGAGGAGAGGAGGAGAGAAGAGGAAAAGAGAAGAGAGGAGAGGGAAAAGGAAGGGGAGGGGAGAGAAGGGGGGAGAGAGAAAGAGTTCAATTTTCATGTTATTTCCCTCTCATAGCAGCACCAAGACAAAACAAAGCATCACTGAAACAATAATCATCAAGTATTTATTAAATATTGATTATATGACATTGTGCCAGTATTAAAGATAAAACAATTTAAAACAACAATAACCACAACAAAACAGTTCCTACTCTCAAGGTGCTTATATTCTATCAGATCACCATATGGCATCTGGATATTTAATGGAAAGAAGTCAGAAACCTATTGATCTTTTCCTTAGGAAGGAGATCAGAATACCAGGGACTATGAATCCCTCAATTTAGCTCTGGAATCTATTTTTCGTGTTTTAAAATTAGAAGGGACCTTACAGATAATCTGGTTAAACTCTTTCATTTGATAGATGAAGAAACTGATGTCAAGAGGGAGAAATGAGGGAGTGGTCCAAGGTCCAAGGCTAAGCTATGAATTGGTAGCCAAGCTCCCCTTACTACTGGTCCAGTATGATTTCATCACGTGGACCTTTTCTCAGTCACATATCAGAGATCAGGGACTCTCCTGTGGCTTTTTCATTGGGGATCAAATTACCACCTTGGCTGAATTTTGTTCCCTCTAGAATCAGAGAATCCTAGAATTAGAAGATACCTCAGAGACCGTCTAGTCTAACCCATGCCAGAAAAAAGAATCCCATCTACAGCTACCCAGTCCACAAGCATTCATTAAGAATTTGCCATGTTCCAGGAACCATGCTCAGCACTGAGATAGAGAGGAAAAAAATCAAAACAGTCTCTGGCCTTAAGGAGTTTACATTCTAACAATGTTTATAAAGTGACACATACAAGACATATAGATGGACTATCCCTGACAAATGATCATTCAGTCTGGAAGCTGAACACTCCAAGGTATAGCTCAAACCAATTAGAATATAATTGGGAAATATTTAACAAAATAAATACAATAAAATATAGATCATATTAATGTATAGTTTTCTAAACCGATAAGTGGCCCACAGGAATCCTTCTTTATGTTTTAGTGGACCTGGCTTTTCTTTGAATTTGACACTGCTGACCTTTACTTGAAGTCCTGTAGTAAAGGGGAAGCTGAGCACAGACCTCTGAAGTACTCCTTTGGAGACCTTCTTCTAAGGTGACCTGAAACTGTCGAATGATTTATGCTTTGAGTCCCATTTCAAGCCTGCCTAATTATATGGTCTTCCAGCTCACATCTCTCCATCTTTTCCAGAAAAATAACCTGAGAAGCATTGTCTAATATTTGGCCAACATCTAGCTTATTCTTTTGTTCACAGGTTACTGGGCAGAGTTTCTGCCATTGACTGCTTTGCCATTTCAGTACTACCCCTTTGGGTAGGAAGGTAAGGCCTCAGTAAAATCACAGCCTGGTTGTCCTTGAGTTCGGAAATGTGGTCTGTGATGAGGTAACCAGATCTCTGCCTTGCTTTCCTTTTTCTCATGCCGTGGACTCCACATACTCTGTATACAGAGAAATCCCAGGAAAGTTGTACTCAGTATGACTGGGGGAGGATTGAACACTGTACCAAGAGAAACTCCTTCAGTTCTCTGACCTCATTCTGATCTGCTGAACTGAACAACATTATTGCTTCTTAAGAAGCATTTCTCCTTTCTTTCATGACTGCTGTGCCGCAGCTCCCATTGCTATGTTGGTAAGCACTTTCTTCTATCACTATAGATGATAGCCCCAAATTTCTTTCCTTGTTGCTATTAGTTACCAAGGGTGGAAGGATCCTGTGACTCCTTCCCTGGAACTTGCAAAATGTGCAAGCTATTCCATTAGAAAAATGTCTGAATGCCTTTTTGGGGTGTTCAATTCAGCTTGGAGGATTGACATGGGGACAAAAAGATGGGGCAAAGGATTCTGGCACAGTGGAAGGAGCAATTAAGGGGGAGTCAGGAGACCTGGCTTGTAGTCCCAGTTCTGCCACTAATTTCATGTTTCTCTGGTTCTCTATTTTGTCATTAATAGGCAGCTAGGATAGAAAGTTGCACATGGAGTCAGGAAGACCTGAGTCCAAATCCATCCTTACACACCTAGTAGCTATGTGACTCTAGGTGAATCACTTAACCCCTGGCTGTCTCAGTTTCCTAATTTGTAAAATGGTCATAATTTAGCACCTACCTCCCAGGAGTAGAATGAGATTCAAATGAGATAATATTTGTAAAGTGCTTAGCAAAGAACCCAATGATTAATATACGCTTGTTTTTTTTCCCTTGCTTCTTTCCTTTCTTTTTTCTTTCCCACTCTCTCTTTCATTCTTTCCTTTTTCCTCTCCCTCCCTCCTTCCTTCCTTCCTTCCTTCCTTCCTTCCTTCCTTCCTTCCTTCCTTCCTTCCTTCCTTCCTTCCTTCCTTCCTTCCTTCCTTCCTTCCTTCTTTCCTTCCTTCCTTCCCTCCTTCCTTCTTCCTTCCTATATTTCCTTCCATATTTCCTTCCTTCTCTCTCTCTTCCTTCCTTCCTCATCAATAAAATGAGTTTGACCAAGTAAGCATGTCCAAAACTGGGTTCTACATAATCCCGATGCGCTATGAGATATGAATAGGAATTTTATTAATAATTTCAGTGATAATAGCATTGATTAATAATTGAAAACCAATAAATGCTAAAAAAAATTTAAAGGTGCACATAATTACAAATATACTCATGAATAGAGAGAGACGAATACACAGAAAAAGGCAGAGAAGCAGAGACAGAAATGTGCAAAAACAAATATACACACACATATATGGGGAGGGGGAGAGAGAGAGAGAGAGAGAGAGAGAGAGAGAGAGAGAGAGAAAGAGAGAGAGAGAGAGAGAGAGAGAGCTGGACATGGTAAATACTTAACAGTGTGTTTAAAAAATGAAAATAGATTTGATTTCTTCACAGGTTAAAAATATGGATACTGATATGGGAATCATTTCTAACCCTGAGCCAGATCAATGTACAGCTAAATCAATGACTAGATAGAACAAAGGTCAGTGTCCATAAAATAGGAGTGCATAGAGCATAGACAGGGTATATATCCAGGTATGGTCCCTTCTTGTCTCCTTTCCCCCTAGTTCATATATATATATGACTATAATCAACACAAAGAAGATACTTTGTGAAAATTTAATGGTTCCAACCAGACCCATGTAAACACGCATGCTGTGTTGTCTTTGAAAAAATGGAAAATAGAGAAATTTAAATATATTGATTATCAGGATTTTTGGAGGAATTTAACAGGTATCAGGCAGGAGCTGCAATGAGTAGTCCAAAAGAACCTGCAATCACTATAGCTAGCAAATATTTGGCCTCCTTGCTAATTAGGAAGGGATGGCAGCCAAGGGCAATGCTGGTTTAGAGAACGAACTCATCTGGAAAATATTGTCGAGGAGGATTCTGTAATATAGCCTCATAAAATAGTGAGAAGCAGTAGAGGGGAAAATGAGTTTAAAGAAAGCTGAGTTTGAGATTTAATTAAGACTGATTATACCAGGAGCCGTTTATAAATATAAAATCTGGAGAACAAATAGACACAAAATGGAACAGATTTCTAAACCTCTCCATATTGGTCCTGTCTCATCTTCTGTGGTATTGAAATCACCACATTTGTTCTTGAACCCTTCTGTATACTGTGAACTGTGTATGAACTCCTCTGTATACTGTGAAGGAGGAAGCAGAAACAGTACTTAATTAAATAAAAGAGAGAAGAATATTTGGACCAGACCAATGCACAAAGAGGAAATTTGTGCAGGATGTGACACAATTTTGAGGGTATGGAGGGATCAATTGTTGAGGCATATCAAAGAGAAGAAGATGGTGACTGACTGGTGAAAATCACTGAAAGGAGAGCAGTTAAGTCATCTTTGTTAAATCTTTATTATAAAGATGTCAAGGTTATCTCTGATGAAGCAGGGCAAATCTCAAGGGCATCTCTGATGAAAAAAGAATGGGAAAGGAACGAGCAGTTATTAATAGTTGATTTCCTACAGACCACCTCATGTTCGACTTGATACTGTTGTCTGAAAGTAGGTCTATGGGGTGTTCAAGGAGGACTAGAACCTCTGGTGGGAGGGCTTGCTGAGTCCTTTTCAGGGCTGCTCATCTGTTTTCGGTATCCACCTGACACTTAAGCTCCCCCCTGTGACTCCAAAAAGATGTAGAATGCTAAGCGGCCTGGTAGACCATTTTGAGAGATGGATTAAATCAGGTTGAGGGTAACCAGCAGGCCTCAAATCTATCAGTGAATTAAGGGATGTTTGCCCCCAGCATGTGAAGACTTCACTGGTAGAATGGACAGATAAGAACAATTTGTTCTGATGCTATTAAGGCCGCTGAAGCAGGCACTGTGAAGTGTTTTAGAGCTTGGTCAGGCATGGAAGATGTCATCAGGGTCATCCACTGCTCCCTGGGCCATCACCCATCACCTTGACTCTTGTCTTGCCACTGGACTTCGGATGATTTAGGAAGAGGGAATGAGGCTGACAATGTCGTGCAGCTCTGCCTTACTTAAATCTGGTCCATGCATGAATCAAGGTCTCATCTCAGGATGTCACTGGTCTTCTTCAAAAACTAAGGACACACAACAGCAGTAGTTGTCTGAAAGTGCAGAAAATATAAGATTCTGCTATTTTTCTTATTTGTTGATTATGAGAAAATATCATTTAATGCAGTAAAGCAGAACATAGCCTTAAAGGCTGTCCCCCAACAATATTTCTTCTGTATATAGGCATAGATCATGCAAGAATCCTCAAAAGATTCCCCCATGGAGAGAATTGTGTTTGATGACCCTCTGATTTTCAACAGCAAGCACACCATCAGAGAGAGGCATTACTCATCAATATGATCCTGGTCATGGGGAGTGTCCTATGTGAAAGAGAGGTTTCTTATAGATGTTGAAATTCCCAAGATGCTTCTGTTTGTGGATAACATTGTTTTATGGGGTTGATTTTCAACCTTCAGAATATGATAGGGCCTACTCAGTGACATGTACATCCACTTAAAAGAGATTAGCTTCTCAGTTCACTCAGGAAAAAAATAAATGGAGGCTGCTAATTGCCCAGATTATTGACACATAGTTAAATGGATGGGCTGTTGTATTAGTCTATCGATACAAATTACTTGGAAAGACATTGAAGATGGACAGTGAACTGAGCCCAGATTTGAAAAGCAGGAACAGTGTGGGATAGATTACATTTGAGAAATTGTGCAGTGTTTTTTCGGAGCTCTCAAACTGTCTCCTGACATGAAAACACATCTTTATAGCATCAGTATTCTCTTAGGGATGCTATATGACTTGAAATCATGAAATATCACAAGCTCCAAAGAATAAAAATTGTGGGTTACCCAGAGGGCAATGGAGAGATAGACATATGGTGGCTTCAGTAGACTACGACATAATACCAGTGACAACTTGTGAGCAAAAATTCATGTGAAAGATATCATCTAAGAAAGATATCTGAAAAAGGAGGCAGGCTGGTCATTTTGATAAAAAGAAGGATAACAGATGAATAGCCTGAATGCTGTATTGGGAACCATGAAATGTTAAAAGATGCAGAAGAAAGCCTCCAGCATGTTGGATAGATCCTTTGTGGAGGATTTATGGGAGGGCAGGGACATGTTGTATGAGCAGACATGGATGGGTTTCTATCTGCACCATTGGAGACCATATACACACCAAGGAAATAGTAGATTTATTGAAGTATCAAAGTCCTGAAATATAGAAAAATGCTCATAATATGCATCAATTTAAGTCTGAATATAATTATTATTTCTTCTATTCTGCTTTAAAATCTCCCTTATCCCAATATGTCATATGTCCAGAATATCCTTTATGGGTTCTCTCAATTTATTTTCAAGCCCAAATATGTTCCATGTCTCCATTAGTTTGAGAAATATTAAATTAAATCACAGTGACATTGATTTAGAGCTGGAAGGAACCTTAGAAGTGATGTAGACCATCTTCCTCATTCTGTAGGTAAGAACAAAGACAAAAGAGATTCAGTTACTTAATATAGTTACTTAAGATAGTAATTAGCAGAACTAGGATTCAAGCTGCATTCTGGTTTAAAATCCAGTGGTCTTTCTACTGTAGTACAGTGGAACGAATGAATGAACTAAAGATGGAAAGAAGGAAGGAAAAAATAGAAAGTCCATCTGTAAAAAGAGTATATTTGACCATTAGAGTAAGGTCCACATGATTTTCCAGCTTTAAGTGTCTTAAGGTTAATAGACTTAAAGGATAATTGGAAATAGGGAATCACTTATATTCTTGTTGGTTAGTGGGATGACCCTATCTGTTCTTGGAACTCAAACCCTAACATTTGATTTCCCCATTAAATTTATTTAAAATTGGACCCCAAGTATCTTCACCATGGAGGAGAGATGGTGTCATTTGTAGGATCAGCTAATACTATCTTGAGAGTTCTCCAAATTTGTGCCTTTGAGTCCAATCTCTTACTTTACAAATAGGGAAACTGAGGCTTAGAGAGATGAAATGATTTGCCTAAGATTCTTCTAGTTAGGAAACCTGTGGAATGCTTTTCCTACAGTGCTAGGTGTCTTATCCCACAGCTGAATCTCCTGTCTAAGTTTATGTACTTTCCCCTCACCTAGATGTTGGATTTGTGCCCTTGGAAAGGTGGAGAGTCTCAGAGGGGCTCTGCCAATCTGTGTCTGTCAGTCAGAGTGGAATAAATCAGAGTAACTGGTCTAAGATGTTCAGATTACTAGGGGTGGAGGCCACCAACAAGAATTGTCCCTAGATTTCAGACTAGTTTATCTTTAAAGAAATATTTGTTTATTTATTTTTAGTTTTCAGTATTCACTTTTATAATATTTTGAGTTTTAATTTTTTCCCCCTCTCTCCCTCCCCCCCCCCCAAGATGGCATACAATCTGATACAGGTTATACATATACTATCATATTAAACATATTTCCCCATTAGTCATGCTGTGAAAGAAGAATCAGAACAAAACCACAACGAAAAAAAAAGAGAGAAAATAGTCTGCTTCAATCTGCATTTAAACTCCATCGTTCTTTTTCTGGACGTGGATAGCATTTTCCATCATGAGTCTTTTGGAATTGTCTTAGATCATTGCATTACTGAGCAGAGTTAAGTCTATGAAGTTGGTCATTGCACAATGTTGCTCTTACTGTGTTTGATATTTTCCTTGTTCTGTTTATTTCATTCAACATCATCATGAAAGTCTTTGTAGGTTTTTCTGAAGTCTGCCTGCTCCTGATTAGTTTATTCAGACATGCTGATCAACCCTCCCCTCTGACATTCTCTATCATCATTTCTCCTCATTGTTGCCACCCAGGGGGAACATTTAGGTAAAGAAGTATACTGCCTTAGACACTGTTAGTGTTGGGGAACTCTTTCAAAGTGCTAAGGAGGTCTTACAGTCTTTAGTGTGAGAGGGGAATCTTGACCTGCTCCTATGGGGAGGGGCTCCTGAATACCTGGGGGGTTCCCAAAAGTAGGATTCCTGGATATCCCTGGTGTGCTCCTTGTAGTGGGATTCCCAGATATCAGCAACTGTCTCTTCTTAATATGGAAGATCTTTTTTTTTTTTTTTATTCGTAGCTGTCTTAAGATGAGCCCTCTAATCAAGTACATAATTGCTTGTCCACCCTTCAGGGACTATCACTGAGTAGTCAGTACTGATCTTTCTTCCCAGACTCCTTTCCCATATGAACTGGTTTAAAGAAAAGAAAAAGTAGGTCAGTCAGCTTATTGCATTTGTCTACAAAGCTGGTTCTCTGACCTTCTGAGCAGTCTAAATTTGTGGCTCAGAGCAGTTTTGCCGAGAAGTCATTGACTCATTGACTGCTCCTAATGAAATGATTTGGGGACCTCCCCTGCTATAGATGGAAAAGAAAAACCTCTGGGTTACAAGTGGGTGCTGGAGATGGGAAAAGGATTTAGTGAAGGGAAGAGTGTTTTCAGGGAAAGCAGTGGCTGCTTGTACTTGATGACAGATTCATGGAACATTAGGGCTTAGAGGGACCTCAGAGACAATCCAGTACAGTGGTCCTCAAACTTTTTGGTCTCAAGACCCCTTTACACTCTTAAAAATTGTTGAGGACTCCCCAAAGAACTTTTTTTTTGTGTGGAGTTTTTTCTATCCATATTTACTTTATTAGAAATGAAAACATCTTAGTGTTACATGAAAATAGTTTTGATCTTGCAAACCCCCTGAAAGGGCCTTAGGGGTATTTGGGGATTGACCACACTTTGAGAACTGCTAATCTAGTCCAATCACCTATCTTTATAAGTGAAAGAACCAGAGTCCAGATAGGTGATTTCTCCAAGGTCACACAGGTAGTAAGTAAAAAACCCAGGATTCGAACCCAGTTCATCTGACTCCAAATCCATGGGTCTTTATTGCACCTGGAGCAAACTCACTCTCCTTTGTACTCCTATAGCTCTGTACTTCTCTGAGAGTATGATCTGGTGCTGTAGTTATTTGGGGGCTATAGACCCTTATCTCTCTTATTAGATTTTCATGGTCCCTAATGTCAGAGATCTTTTTATCAAATTCTCAGATGACTCAGAGCTGACTGAGGTAACTATTGCCCCACTGGATGAAAGATTCAGGATCTCTAAAGATCTTGATGGGTTAGAACACTGAGCCTAACCTCATAAGATAAAATTTAGTGGGGTAAATGTTTGAAGTGACCAGCTTCAGGAGTACAAAGGTGGGGAGGCATGGCTCAAGACTAGTTTATCTTTAAAAGATCTAGGCTTTTGTATGTTGTTGTTCAGTTGTGTCCAATTATTTTGTGACCCCATTTTTGTGTTTTTGTTTTTTTGGCAAAGATATAGGAATTATTTCCCGTTTCCTTCTCCAGGTAATTTTACAGATGAGGAAACTGATCACGTGACTCGCCCAGGGTCACACAACAAATAGATGTCTGAGACTGGATTTGAACTCATGAAATGAGCCTTCTTGATTCCAAGCCCAGCACTCTATCCACTCTGCCACCTAGCTGTCAGGATTTTGTTTAGTAGACTGAAATCTCAATATGAGTAAATAGTTTGATACAACAGATAAGAAATCTGAAATAATCTTAGGTTACTGTAAAAGAAATATAAATTTTTGTAATCTGGTTCCCACCCTTTGCAGATTATATGAAGATGTGAGTCTTGATTGTCTGAGAGAAGGCTGAACACAATGCTATGTACTTGCCATAAAGAGCTTATATAAGTTTGTTACATGATTCTTAGGAGACACATGTGGAGAAATGAACTCCATGGAAAGGTAGGAAGATTTTGAATAGTGGACTGTAGCCTTCTGAGTTATGTATATGTATGTATAAATATAAATATACATGTAAACATATATATGCATAAATATGTGTGTATGTATGCATATGTCTATATGTGTATGTTACTTAAAGCCTATACCTGCACTAAAACTTTTGGATCACCCTGTGTATATGGTATATATTATACCTGTTATATATGTATACACAAATGTATATGCGTATGTATTCTCTCTCCTCCTAGAATGTAAATTCCTTAAGAGTAGGGAATATTTCATTTTGTGTGCATGTCCCTGATGCCTAACACCATATATAGTAAGTGTTTAATGAATGTTTGTGGGTTAATCGATTGACTCAGGGTGGTGATAACTCGTGGTACTCTGCTCTGGACTTTTCACATCTGGAGTACAGTTGTTCAGTTGTGTTTTAGTTATATCCAACTCTTCATGACCCTATTTGGGGTTTTCTTGACGGAGGTACTAGAGTAGTTTGCCATGTCCTTCCCCAGCATATTTTACAGATGAGGGATGTGAGGTAAACAGAGTTAAGTGACTTGTGCAGAAGTGCATACCTAGGTAGTATCTGAGGTTAGATTTGAGCACAGGAAGATGAGTCTTTCTTACTCCAGGCCCAGCACTGTATCCACTATGGCACTTAGCTGTCCTATAGCTGGGGCATGCATTTTGGTAAGTACATTGAAAAGCTTGAGAGCATTCAGAAGAAGGGCAACCTGGATGATGCTGTATGAGCACTGATGGGAAAAACTGAGGATATCAACCTGGAAAACAGGAATTTGGGGGATGTGATTTCTGTCTTCGAAAAATAAAAAGGGATCTCCTTTGGGAGAAAGCTCTGACTTCTGCTTATCTCTATAGGGCACAACTAGAGCCGTGATGGAAAGTATAAAGAGGAAAAATTAAGCTTCATGAAGGGAAATTTTCCCAAGCATCAGAGCTGCCCAGCAGTAGAATGGGCTGCTTCAGTGTTCCTTGTTGAATAAAAACTGAATGATGGCTTGTCAGCTATGTTATAGAGGGGTCTTACTTCAGTGACCTCTGAGGCCCTTTGCCTCTCTGAACTTCTACTCCCTTTGTTTTCATCCAGAATACTTAGGGTGGGGCCTTCTATTCATTAGGCATGAAATAAATACTCATGTTTATGTAAAGAATGAAAAAAAATGGAACAGTTAAATAACAAAGCCAGGTCATGTATGATTAAATACCCATATATGTGGTATGTAGAGACCATAACCAGTACTGACAATTGACTTTACATGGACAGAGGTTATGAAAGAAATGCCTTCTTTCTTTGTAAGTGAGAATAAATGAGCCTTGTTTCCCTCTATTTCCTGCAAATATTGGCTAGGACCTAGCCACTAGATGATCACTGTGCCACATGCTGCCAAAGAGTAAGGCAGGATTCAGTAATCCAGTTGAGAGGCATTTTCACCTTTTCAGATCCCTAGGGTATCACACAGAGAGCTGTTATTCACTAAGCGATACTGTAGGTAAGTAGTATTTTTACCAACAGATCCTCTAGGGAACAGAGAATAAGAACCTAACTTCCAAGGAGCTAGTAAACCCAGCAGGAAAGAGTGGTTATAAACAATCCCAGTATCACATTTATTTCCCATCTGGGGGAAATTTTGTTCTCTTTAAATAAATATTCTCTTTCTTTTTTCCCCTGATTTAACTGATATTTTTTAATTTCACTTTTGAATTCTTATACATTCTTCCTGATTATTCCAGTTGTTAAAAAGACAGACACAAATTGAGTACATCAATAACCAGAGATTTTGGTTTTGCTATACTAATTTTCACACCTGTCTGCTATGCAATATGCCCATCACAGAAGCAAATGTTAGGCAGAACACTGGTCAGTAAAAACAGCAAAAAAGAGCTACCAGATATACAGACAGGTATATTGAACAGAATCTGTTCCACATTCACTACTGTGTTATAAATTCTCCCTTTCTTAAGATGGAGAGAGAATTTTACTGGGAGAATCAATCTTTCTTTTTTCTTTGTTTCTTTCTTTGTTTCTTTTCCTTCCTTCCTTCCTTCCTTCCTTCCTTCCTTCCTTCCTTCCTTCCTTCCTTCCTTCCTTCCTTCCTTCCTTCCTTCCTTCCTTCCTTCCTTCCTTCCTTCCTTCCTTTCTTTCTTTCTTTCTTTCTTTCTTTCTTTCTTTCTTTCTTTCTTTCTTTCTTTCTTTCTTTCTTTCTTTCTTTCTTTCTTTCTCTCTCTCTTTCTTGTATTTTATTTTTCCAATTACATATAAAGATAGTTTTCAACATTCACTTTTACAAGATTTTAAGTTCCAAATTTTTTTCTCCCTCCTTCTTTCCCCTCCTCTGCTTCAAGATGGCATGTAATCTGATATAGGTTATACATGTTAAATTTATTCCCACATTAGTCATGTTGTGCAAGAAGAATCAGAACAAAAGGGAAAAACCATGAGAGAGGGAAAAAAAAGAGAAAATAGCATGCTTCGATCTGCATTCAGACTTCATAGTTCTTTCTCTGGATATGGATATTGAGTCTTTTGGAATTGTCTTAGATAACTGTATTACTTAGAAGAGTTAAGTCTATTCAAGTCGGTCATTGCACAATGTTGCTGTTACTGTGTACAGTGTTCTCTTGGTTCTGCTCACTTCACTCAGCATCAGTTCATGTAAGTGTTTCTAGGTTTCTCTGAAATCTTCCTGCTCATCATTTCTTATAGAACAATAGTATTCCATTACATTCATATGCCACATATGAATTCAGCAATTTCCCAATTGATGGGCTTCCCCTCAGTTTCTAATTTTTGGCCACTACAAAAAGAGCTGCTATAAATATTTTTATACATGCAGGTCCTTTTCCCTTTTTTATGATCTTTTTGGGATTCAGACCCAGTAGTGGCAAAGATATATATATATATTTTCAACTCATACCAGTGCTTACCCTTCCATCTGCTCATTATTATATTTTTCAAACTTCATAGGGAAAGCAAGAAGCACTTCTGGGACATATCTGAAGGTAAAAAATATAGGCCCAATCTCCCCAAATTTCCAAAAGCATTAGGCATTATTTTAATACCTACCTACTGCTTATACACTCACACGCTTCTCATGCTTTACTTTCAAATTTAAAATGAGGTTATCATTATTTCCTTCTCCTTTTTGTTTCATCATGTAGGTTCTTACTAAATGCTTGTAAATTGATTGACTTGTTATTGATTGAATCCTCATGCCCATCCCTTTGCTAAGGCATGTCCAGGTTGGGCCAGGCTCTATGCCATTTGTAAAATGCTATAGCTCCTAGTTGGAGGTTGTGGTGTCCCAAAAGGAATATTTTAACTTAAGAGAGAATGGAAATCTGTTGCCTCCCAGTCTTATGCAGAGTTAAATCTTCAGATGCAAGAATCTGGCCAACAATTTGGCCCCTAAGCACTTTCAGAGCCCTCAACCTGACTAGGTTTGAACTCTCCTCAAGAGTTTGACTTTCTCTGGAGTTTTGAATGTAGGTTCTTCTGTGCTTTGTAGTTCTGGAGCCTCTGAATCCCAAGTAGGCTCCATAACATGTATATTTCCAGAAAACAAGGAGTTCTGTTTCAGAAGGAAAACATGAGAGAGCTTTGAATAAGTTAAAAATATTATATAAATGTCAAGTGTTTTATTAAAAGAGGAAAAAATAGCTCACACTGTTTGTTTTTTCCTTTATCTGCCAAAGGGTCATATTAGTGACAAGATGACATCACTGCTGGGTACAGATCATTATTTCTATCACATGAAAGTGGGGGAGGCTGGGAAGGCAAAAAGCAATAACAAATCTGCCTTTTTAGTTAGTGGTGTTCATGTTCCTACCACTTCTTCATCTTGGCTTTAGAACTAGAAGGGGGCACTGAAGGTCATCTAGTCCCAACACCTTCATTTTATAGATGAGGAAACTGAGGCACAGAGAGGTTCATTGACTTATTCATAATTACATGGGTAGCTTTGACATCAGGAGCAGCAGCCCTGACTAGTATTGATGAAGCATTAGCCCCTCTGAGCGATTCAGTTCAGAGGCAGCAAGGTGGCCCAGGGGTGGGAGTGCTGGACTTGGAGTCAGGAAGGCCTAAGTCCAGATTCTGTCTCAGATACTAACTAGCCATGTGAGCCTGCAGAGCCAGGAGAACACTGTACACAGCAACAGCCACAGTATGTGTGATGACTGACTTTTATAGACTTAGCCCTTCTCAGCAATTCGAGGAGCTAAAACAATTCCAAAGGATTCATGATGGAAAATGCCATCCACATCCAGAGAAAGAACTATGGAGTCTGAATGCAGAGGGAAGAAGAGTATTTTCTTTTTTTGTTTTTTTTTTTCTTTCTCATGGTTCCTCCCATTTGTTCTAATTCTTCCATACAGCATGACTAATGTGAAAATATGATTAATAGGAATTCATATGTAGAGCGCATATCAGATTGCATGCTGTCTTGGGAATGGCAACATTCACTTATGGAAGTGAATGTTAAATACTAAAAATAAATAAATTAACTTAAAAAAATAAAAAAGGTATCCTTCTGAGATTACATTCAAAGTGATTTTTCAGTGTGGATGGGGTAGTGTTTCCCCATTTTTTCCTAGCCCTTAACATATCCCTGAACTCATTAAAGCAGATGGAGACATATCAGGACACAGCCCCCCTTCATCTAAGCATCTGTTCCTATCACCAGCCACACACATTTACGCACAGTCACACAGCGACAGAGCTATAACTGAGAATTCTGGCACATTCAGTTGAGGCAAGTCAGGGATGAGCCCACCTCAAGGTCCACTGCAGGTATTCCTTGTGAGATGGGTCCCCAAACCTAGTCGTATTCCATCCCAGGCCTGCTGGCATGTTGGTGGGAGAAAGTGCCCCAGGAGACAGATCTAACTGGCAGATTACCCTCATTATCCAGCATGACTAGAAGAAATGCACCCCTTCTCATGCCAGTGTCCTGGGCAAAGGCCCAGTAACCCCATGCTAGAAACAGTACTATGTCTACCACATTCCCACTTCTTTATTATCATGATTACTCTGTCCTCTAACAAAAAATGGAGTAAGAGGAAACTTAGAAAATTGTGACATACTCTAAACATATTTTCATTTATGGAGAAGAGTCAGGTATAAGAGAAATCCTGCTACATATACTACTACATAGTTGAAGTTCAATGGGAGATTATCTTATAGGTAAGACTACTTTGTGATGGTCATTTTGGTATATCAATCATCCCGGATGAGGTCTGAGACAGTAATGATTACCAGTGAATTCTGCATTAGCGTAAATAGTACACAAAGTGAAAGATGGAGCCTTCAGTATTTTATCAGTATTTTATGCCCTTAGGAGGCATAGGCCGGGTATCTTTTAGTAGTATTTTTTTTCATTCTGGAAACACAGTCACTTATACAAATGAACTAGAGAATGTGAGACTTTTCTACACGACTGATTTTTATTTAAAATGTTTTTATCAGCTCTTTGCTATGCTTTGTTTTGAGAGGTAATGTGGTGTAGTGGATAGAGAGTTGACCTTGGAGCCAGGAAAACCTGAGTTCAGCTCCCATATCTTATACTGGCTGTGTGGCCTCGGACAAATCATTAGCTGTGTGGTGGTACAGCAACTCTGTAACACTTTTAAGTTACTGAGAAAGTGTCAGCCTGCATCGGTAGAGGGAATTTCCTTATCCAGGAGTTGCCTATCTTGAAACCAGGTCTAGTTTCTATCCCTATCCCCTTATTTTGACACAGCAGACATCCCAAGAAATCTCCAAACAACTCTAAGCCCTCTCAAATTTCATTCATTGAAAAGAGTTTAGCAAACCATCTAGTAGGTGATTGAAATTGTCTACTTTTGGAATTTACTATCCATTAACAGCTAGGTGGTAGAGTGGATAGAGCGACAGACTTGGAGTTTGTCTTATTTTTCTGAGTTCAAATCCAGCCTCAGATTCTTACTAGCTGTGTGACTCAGGGCAAGTCACTTAACTCTGTTTGCCTCAGTTTCCTCATCTGTAAAATGAGCTGGAGAAGGAAAAGGCAAACTACTCTAGTATGTCTGCCAAGAAACCCTGAATGGGGTCACAGAGAGTTGGACGCAATTGAAACGACCCAACAACAACAACAAATTCATTAACAGAATGCTTTAATTCCTTGGTACCTACAATTCCCGCTTATTGTATCTGACCTCAGTTTTACTCCCTGGTAGTGCTGTCTTCATTTGCTTTGCTGTAGTCCATCATGCAAATTGTTCTTCTGGCCACAATTTCTTCATTGCATCACTTTATACAGATTTCTCCATGTTTCTCTGATTTCTTTATTTTTTTCATTCCTTACAGAGCAATGATGGTGCATTATATCAATATACACTTGTCCAGATATTGTCTAGTCATTTGTTTTTGGCCTTTTATTCATTTATCTATCTATCTATCTATCTATCTATCTATCTATCTATCTATCTATCTATCTATCTATCTATCTGTCTATCTATCTATTTATTTTGCTATTACAAACAATGTTTCTGTGACTATTTTTGTATAAGTGAGTCCCTTCTTGCTGTCATTTACTTTCTTTGGTATACAAACCTAGTAATGAGATTGTTGCATCAAGGGTAAAAATATAAGCTCTTTGTGTTAAGAGTGCTTTTCTCCTCTGGTTCTGGATCCTTAACACCTACCTTTGAATTTCATAGGTACTGAAATTTTTGTTGGATTTGTTTAGATTGAGTAACTTTTCTTAGATAATTCCAAATTGTTTCCAAGATTTTTTGGTAAAAATTTATTAAGTATGAAGACTTGGCATGTGCTGAACACTGATGATGCATTTCCCTCATCATGTTCCAATGAGAACAGTTTAAGTGTGAAGGAATAGGGGAGTATTGCTTGTTTCTCATTTGGGGCAAAGTTCAAAGCCAGGGAGTACACATCTGGTTTGCTCACTCTGCAAATGGTTTTAGCTTTGTACAGGTGTTCATTCATCACTCTTAATTAGCTCTTCTCCCTGTTCTTTAGAAGGAAGAGGGTCAGGAGCAAATCTATGCATCGTGAGTTTTTTTTTCTTTCTTTTTTTTTTCAAGACTGCAAATTGCTGAGTGGGTCTGAAGTTACATAATTATTGTAACTATTTTTGTTTATAGGACATGTCTTCCTAGGGGACTCTGGGCACTTCACTGACTAGAATTTAAACTGTCATTTTGGTAGCAAGACTGGGTAGCACATTCTGGGACTAGGGCAAGTCAGAGCAATTCTCACTTATAATAATGCAAAGTCTGGTCTAGAGAAGTTAGAATCCTTAAGTGACATTTATCCTTACAATATTCACTAAGGCAAGTTTGGGGGATTGTCCTGTTGAATAATGAAGGAAATAGAGGGAGAGATATTCAGAGATTTACCTGAGGTCTCTCCACTGAGAACAAGAATTCTAGGGGAAAATCTTTCTGGATCTTGTCTCACATAATATTGTTTTCTGTGGTGCTCTTAATCATTGTACATTTGGGAAAGGGGGGAAATAGCACTACAAAAGGGTTGGTTTATGAAACTGGGTATGTTAACCTGGGTGGTACAGTAGATAAAGCACTGGGTCTGGAATCAGAAAGACCAGAGTTCAAATTTGACCTTGGCCACTTACTAGCTATATGACCCTGGACATGTCACTTAACACCTGCCTGCATAAAACTGGAAAAGTAAATGGAATCTAACATCTTTGCCAAGAAAGCCCCTCAGAAAGTTAGTTTATGGGATCATGAAGGGTTGGACATGAATGAGCTACAATAGCATGTTAGCCTAGAAGATTATATAAATAAAAGATTTGGGGAGGGCATGTATTAACAGTCATCAGTCATGTAGAAGAGGGATTAGGGATGCTCGAAGAGTGTGTTGGTAAATGTTTAGCAACTGGTTTAAAAAAAAAGTATGTGCAACAGATTTTAAAGTTTAATCTGCATTATTCATATTTTCTTCCTCATTTTCTTAAGTCTAGACAATCAACAAAATGATAAATCAAGCCTTGATTTATAGCCTTTGTCAATTTCTATGGTGTAAATGTTTACACTGAAAATTTTAGCAAATAGTAGCTCATACAAGTTAATTCATACTTAGACATTATTGGTTATTCTACTTGGTCCTAGAAGATTAGAACTAAGTACAGAAGTTTCAGAGAGACAAATTTTGTCTTGTTTTTCATGAATGAAAGTCTCTTTGCCTAGATAAGCTAAGTTGTCAGGTATGGAAGGACCTGGCAGATGTGATTGTTGAGTCTCAGAAGGTTACAAGGGGGCAGAAGGGAAAATACTGTTCTGTTCTTCAAAAATGGAAAAGAGAATAAAGTCTCCAAACTATGGACCAGAGAGGGTTGACTAAAATCCCAAGAAAATTCTAGGAGGGATCATTAATGAGATGATTGGCAACTATTATAAAGAATTACAAAAATGGTTGCTTTGTACTGTGTCCTGATGAGACAGTATTGGATATGTTGTGGTTAGCTCTGGGAATCAGAATTTAAGGACACTGAGAAGCTAGCTGACATTCACTGGACACTCAGGATGGTGAAGGACCTTGAGACCTTGGTATGTAAGAAACAGTTGAAGGATCAAGGGGTTGTTTAGCATGAAGAAGAGGGGACTCGGGAGTATCATAATGGATATTTTCCAGTATTTGAATGGTTGGCATATGGAAGAAAGATTAGACTTGTTCTGTTTGGTCCTAAAGAGCTGAGCCATAAGCAATGGGTAGAAGCTGCAAAGATCAGTGTCAGGGAAAACAAAGAAACAGCTTCCTAACAATTAGTTGTCTAAAGTGGAGTGGGTTCTTTCAGGAGGGAGGAGTTCCTCTTCATTAAAAACATTTAAACAGAGGCTGAATGACCACTTGTTGAGTATTTTAAAATGTGGATTTGGCAGAGATATAGGTTGGACTAGATGGCCATGGAAGTCCCTTCTAAGTCTAAAATTCTATGATTCTAGAATTTAAAAAATCACTAAAATTGCAATTGTCCAAAAAAGGAGAGCTTTGGAAGAAATGATTCCCCCCCCTCACCCCCGCCTCCAATAATTGGAGATATTCAAGAGAAATCTGAATAGCTACTTGTCATGACCATTTTTTGTTCAGGTGTGTGTTGGACTAGAGAACCTCTAAGGGCTACTCCAATTCTGAGATTCTGTGAGTCTGGTAAGCTTTGCATTTGTTCATTTGTTTATCTATTTATTTGCATAAGACTACTTGAGAAGTTCAACTATATTCTCCATATTCATTGCTTTTTAAGGACATGAGATTAATGAGAGAGCTAGGGGGCACAGTGAATGGAATACTAGGCCTGGAGTCAGGAACACCTGAGTTCAAATTTGACCTCAGACATAACTAATGTGACTTTGGGCAAGTCGCTTAACCTCTGCTTGCCTTGGTTTCCTCATCTGTAAAATCAGGATAATAATAGCAATTGCCTTCCAAGGTTTTTGTAAGGATCGAATGAGATTTGTAAAGTGATTGAAACATAGTAGGTACTATATAAATGCTAGCTATTGTCATCACCATCATCATCATTATTATTATTACACAGAGACTATACAGCTTTTCATCTAGGAGGATGGCAAAACTTAAACACTATATATAATAATTTTATATTTTGTTGATTTTTTACATTACTTTTGTATATGTACATATCTCATCTCTCTATTTGCCTATGTCATCTCATTCCTTTGACATGTGTAGGTAGTAGACTAGAAGTACCTTCTAAGGCCAAGATTCTATGATTCAGTACTAAGGTGGTCTACATATAGGCCACTTCCTTTAAACAGGAGCTCTTCGGGAAAAAAAGACCTAGATATTTACTAAAAAAAAGAATTACACAAAATCCCTGTGTAAAATATATATTTACTGTGAATATTGTTAATTTTCTTTCCATTTAAATAAAGCTGTTTTATTCATTTTTATCATCGCTATTCTCTTGCTTGGTCTTTATCACTTTTGTTGAAGTTCTTTTCCTGCTGATTTGCCTACAATATGGCATCTTCACTACCATCCGTCAGTAGTGAGTGTAGTTATAAGGTTACCTTTTAGTTGTCTATAATCCAAATGTGTTGAGGGGAAATTACAACCTATATTTGGACCACTATGATATTTCACTGGCCATGGGGATGGGTTTACTCTGAACCCTTGCCATTCTTACCTGGTCCTCTCTGTGACCAACAGTGTATGTTTGGGAACTAACTTATCATCACTACTAGATAAAAAGTCAAGACCTATCTTTTTCAAAATTCTGACATTATTATTATTTATATTGTATAATTTTTATTAAGACTTTGGTTTTTATATCACCTTCATTTCTGAAAATATCCCTTTCCATTCTCAGAGGACCATCCTTTTAGAAGAGAATCAGAAAAAAGAGGGAACAATAAGCAGTTCAGCATTTGGCATTTAAAGCTCTACACGACTTGCCCAAGTCTGACAGTGTATGTAATGTTTCACACCCATAGTCCTAACCTTTGCAAAGACGGGAGGGCCATAGTGGTCATAATAATTACAGTGGTTTTTTTTTTTTGTTGTTGTCATTCTTCCAATTTATATCATTGTAGTCATGGTACATATTGTTTTCCTGATTCTGCTTACTCCATTCTGCCTTGGTTCATATAAGTTTTCTCTTAATTTTTTGAATTTTCCAATTTTCGGAACAATTTCTTTTGGTCCAGTAATACATGCACGTACCTCAGTTTGTTTAGCTATTTTCCAATCATTTGACACCTAATTGTTCCCAGCTCACCAAAGTCTATTTTCAATAGGTGCTACATCAATGAAAGTGTTGAGACTAACTAATCATCAAAAGTTTGAGCTATTTACAGTATGGTTTTGGTTGAAAGGTGCTATTGAATATCATACCTAGATGTCACTAATAGGTATCATACAGCATGGAAAAAAATAGGAAATATGTTATAGAATAAACTTCATGGACATGTCACAGAATTTCAAAGTCAGTAGGGACCTCAGAGGTCTTCTAGTCTGATATGTCCCTGAACAAGAATTCATGTCTCATCACCCTTAACAGGAGTTTTTCTAGCCTTTATTGGAAGACGTCCAAGCAGTGAGGAATCTATTACCTTCCAAGGGAGTTTATTCTATTTTGAATAGTTCCAATAGTTAGGAAATTTGTCCTCATATCAAATCTAAATTTGTTTTTCTCCATCTTCTAGTTTCTGCATTCTGGGGCAAAGCTGAGCAAGTCCATACCCTGTTCTACATGCTAGTTTTTCAGACACTTGAAGGCACTTCTTATGTCCCATCAAGATTTCTACAAATGAGTATTTGTGTATATATGAGAGCTGATGGTTAATGATGATGTATGTAGAACCAATGAATCCAGAACCAAAGGAATAGTCAGTGTTCCATTAAAGCTCAGGAGTTAACTTAGAAATGTTTTACAACATGAAAAATGTATGAGTTCTTGCCAGTCAATCAATCAACCACCAAGAGTATATTAAATACTTAATATTGTCAAGCACTGTGCCAAGCAAAAGCAAAATAGTCCCTGCCCTCGAGAAGCTTGCCTTCTATTAGGGGTACACAACATATATAAGTCAAAACTTTCAAGATAAGTACAATGTAGATGGAAGACAACTTTGAAAGCTCTAACAGCTTTAGGGACCAGGAGAAGTCTCCTGAAGAAGGTGGCATTTAACTAAGTCTCAAAGGAAGCTAGGGGTTCTCAGAGTTGGAGGTCAGGAGGGATGGCATTCCATTTATGGAGAATAGCCAATATGATGGCGTCGATACAGGAGATGAAATGTCGTGTTTTATGAATAGTAAGTAGATCAGTAGGGTTAAGTCAGTTTTCATAGAGGGGAATAGTATGTAAGGAGATTGGAAAGGAAGGAAAGGGGCAGGTCGTGTAGAGCTTTAAATGCCAAATGGAGGACTTTATATTTTATGCTAGAGGCAATAAGAAGGTTACATGGTCAGACCTACCATTTAGGAGAAATACTTTGTCAGTTGAATGAATGAAGGATGGACTAAAGAGAGGAGAGACTTGAGAAAGGGAGACTAATTATAAATTTATTGCAGTCCAATGACAGGAGAAGGGGATGTGAATTGTAGAGAAAGAAATAGCAAGATTTGGCAAATGAATAGATATGCAGGTGACAAAGAAATAGATTGCAGAGCTACATAATGGTAGGATGGTGGTCTCCTCTACAGAAGGAGAGAAATTCAGAAGATGGAAGGTGTCGGGGGAGAGACAATGAATTCTGTTTTGAACATGAGGTGTTTGAAATGCCATCAGCATCTAGTTCAAAATATTCAAAAGCCAATTGATGATGTGAGACCAGAGCTTAGCAGAGACTAGGGTTGGATAAGTAGATCTGGGAATCATCTGCATAGAGATAATAATTGAACCCCTGGGACCTGATGGGATCACTAAGTGAGAGATTAAAGAGAAAAGAGCAGAAAGCCCAGGAGAGAGCCTTGGATGACACATAAAGGTAGTTGGTATGACACAGATGAGGAGATTGAAAAGGGGTAATGAATTATGGAGGGGGAGGAGGAGGAGGGGAGAGAGAGAGAGAGAGAGAGAGAGAGAGAGAGAGAGAAAGAGAGAGAGAGAGGTCACTTGGAGAGGAGAAAGTATCAAAGAGGAAGGGTATCAAATGCTGCAGAGAGGACAAGAAGGATGTAAATCAAGAAATGACCATTAATTTTGGTAATTAGTCCTTGGTAACTGTGAAGAGAACAGTTTCAGTTGAATGACTAGTCTAGAAGCTAGATTGCAGAGGGTTTGAAAGACAGAGGCAATAGTTATAGAAGACTTCTTTTCAAGTAATATATCTGAGAAGAGTGGGGAGAGATATAGGATGTAAAATGAAGGCATGTGAAAGGTTGTTTTTTTTTTTAATGATGAGGGAGACTTGGCCTTGTTTGAAGGCAGTAAGGATGGAGCTAGTAGAAAGAGAGAGTGGAAATGTGGGTGGGAACAATCTGGAGAAGACGGAAAGATTAGACATAACAAAGGAGTTGGGAGGAAGAAGAAGATTGTGAGACAGACGTTAAACTCATTAAGAAAGGAGGAGGGGAAATTCTGTATTCCTTTAAGGGGCACAAGCCTGTCAGAAACATTATTATTAATTAAAATTATTTTAATCTAAATAAATTTCTGCTTGTAAAAAGAAATGTTTAAACTGAATAAGTGCCCTTATGTCACCAAACATCTCACTAACGTGATTTTTTAAAGTCATGATTTATAGGATTCTTAAACAAAGAATTTTTTTTTTACAGTTATGGCTGAAAAAGGGTCCAAAATTGAGGCAACAGTTCAGTTAATAACTTGCTTCATCAAATAGACAAATGGTCACTTAGCTTTTGACACACCCTCAGAGAAGTCTTTTACTAAAATCATTAAATTTCTTTTTGACCACTTCTTTCTAGCTGATCAAAGAGGAGCAAGAAAAGATACTTCCATTAATTGAAGTAATGGGACCTCTTCCTTTTCTTAGGTGTATTATTATCCTAGTCCCTTCAGGGCAAGGGAAAGAAGGTAGTACTACTCTCAGTTGTACCTCTGAGAATATGAAGCAAGAATTCCCAGAGCTCCATGTTTGCAGGAGGTCCCTAACTAAATATCTCCTCAAAGTGGCTGCAAGGATCTGAGGGACTGTTCCATAGCTTCTACCTTAGAAAGGAAAGGCTTTTTTTTTTCTTTCCAGTGGTACAAGCATTATTCAGCCAAAGATGCTGAATATCCTTGGCCTGGAGGAACTGAGAAGGGTTGATATGAAAGATATTTTTTCCACTTGCACAAGGTTTGATTTATTTTTGGCTGACCCTGATATACCTCAAACTTTTAACTACAGGCAGGCCATAGAGGAGTTATGAAGGGATATAAAATGAGAGTATAGAAGAGGTCAATAGCACAAGGCAGCATATGCTAGATGTAGAATGCAACCTATTGATAATCAATATTACAAGAAATCAGAAGAGGGAGGGATGAGTAAGGGTCAGTCAAAAAGAGCTTGATAGAGGAGAATGTGAGACTTTCAAGATAAGTAGCTTATGTGTATGTTGCTTACAGAACACTTTCCTCAAAACAACTCCATGAGGTAGGTAGTAGTAGAAATGTCTCCTATTTTGCAGATCAAGAAGCTGAAGCTCAGAGAGGTTAGAAAATTAACCAGTGGTCACACAGCTGACCAGTGGAAGAGCTGAGGCTCAAACCTAGCATCTTGAGGGTAGAGATTGTTTGTTTTTCTTTGCATCCCAGCCATAGTCCAGTTCCTGATACATAGTAGGTGCTTAATAAATGTTTGTTGATTGATTGATTCTGACTTCCAGTTCAGTGTTCTTTCCATTATGCCATACTGTCTCACTAATCTAAAAATAAGATCTTTATACATCATGGGGAAGGCACAGGGGATGACTGAAAGCAGTAACAGGAATGGAAGGACAATAAGTAAATGAGTTTACTTGGAGATAAGAGTTTATACAGAGTAGTTGAAGGCACAATGTCTGGCACATAGTAGGTGCTTAAGAAATGTTTACTGATTCACTGAAGGTAAGTTTTTAGCCTTGAATGCTATCTATATTAAGGAGGGTATCCTATGGGCAGTAGGAGCTACTAAAGGTTTTTGAGGAGGTGAATGATATGTTGGAAGCTATGTTTTAAGAATATTAATTTAGCATTATTATTCAGGGTGGCACTGAGACTTGAGATGCTCTGCCCCTTCACCTCTGATTTCCCTAGATTCCTTCAAGTCCTACCTTCTGCAGGAAGTCTTTCCCGTTATCCCCATCTACCAGTGCCTTTCTCCCTCAGATTATCTTCCATCTATTCCAGATCTTCCAAATTATGTCAACATATATTTTGATCCATGGTAATTTTAAAGGAAAAGTGAGCCTTAAGGAGGATGGGAAAAATATGGTTCAAGATCAAGTATGAAAATGGCCAAAGGCATGCATACTTTCTTTAAGAAGATAATTAGAAAGTGCTTTATGGGGAAAATATTGAACAAGATGACTAAAAAATTATTCCCATGATTTCTTTTTTTATTTTAAAATTAAATTAAACTAATTTATCTTTTACATTTTAAGTTCCAAATTGTCTCCCTCTGTCCCCACCCTGTACCATTGGTCACCATTTCACACACACACACACACACACACACACACACACACAAAGACACATGCCTCTGTGTGTGTGTATGTATAAAATCATGCTATGCATACTTCTATTTATCAGTTCTTTCTCTGGAGGTGAATAGCATCTTCCTTCATAGGTCCTTTGTGGTTGACCTGAATATTTATAATACTCAGAATAGTTTAGTTGTTTGTAGTTATTCTTTGAACAATATTGCCATCACTGTATATAATGTTCTCTTGGTTTTGCTCACTTCGCTCTTCATTATTTCATACCCGTGATTTCTTTTTAAAAAAAATTTATGTTTATTTTTAGTTTATATCATTCATTTCCACAAGATTTTGAGTTACAAATTTTCTCCCCATCTTTCCCCTACCCACAACCCCAAAACAGCGATCCCACTGAATACCCCCTCCCCCAATCTGCTCTCTCCTATATCCTCCTCAATCCCCCCTCCAACTTTCCAGTAGGGCAACATGTATCTCTATGCCCCAGTGCCTGTATATCTTATTTCCCAGTTGCAGGTAAATAATAATAATAATAAATTTTAAATATTTTATTTTAAAACTTTGAATTCCAGATTCTTTCCCTTCCTCCATCATCACCCACCCTTACTGGGAAGATAAGCAATTCAATATAAGTTATACATGTGTAGCTATGCAAAACATTTACATAGTGGATATATTGTGAAAGATGGACTATATTTCCCTTCTTCCTATCCTGTCCCCCACTTGTTCTATTATCTACTTTGACCCTGTCCCTTTTCAAATGTATGTGCTTCCAACTTCCCTCCCCCCATGATTTCTTTTTTTTTTAATCCCCCCTTCCACCATGATTTCTTAAGACATGAAATGCCTAGTAACTGATGTGAGGATTTTTTCTGAATTCCAGACTCACAAGTTAATTTAGGCCAGAAGTGTCAAACTCATGGCTACTCGCAGCCACAAAGCTCCCCAGTTTGAATCAGATTAAATTATAGTTTGGGAAATGTTTAACAAAATAATAAAAGTGCAATGCAATACAGATAATGCTAATTTGTGGTTTTCTAAGGCAGTGACATTATACAGGTAGCAGGGATCCCTTTCTCTTTGGATTTGACAACACTGGTTTAGAGCAGGAAGGACCCATCTAGTTCAGTTCCATCATCACAGTAGTCTGTATGTAGTAAGAGAATCAACTAGTTAGGGTAAAAGTCAAAATCAGCACCAAATTAAGAGAAATAATAAAAATGAGAAGATATCGTATGTAAATACAGTTGCTCCCATACTCTATTTTTAAGCAGGTTGTTCCCTTCACTCAAAGGAAAGTAAGGAAGAGTGAAGACATTGCCTGATGAGCTCCATTTTTTTTATTAGACTTGTGATTTCATCTGCCCCGCCTAGGGAACTCTCAATACAGAATTTCTTCTACCAAGGCAGAATAGGACCTTCTTTTCAACTTATAGTCTTAGAAAAATGCATAGGGGACCAAGAGCTTAAGGGACTTGTTTAGGGTTAAACAGCAAGTTATGTATCAAAGGCAGAACTTGAATCCAGATCTTTGTGATGTAAGACAAAATCAATGAGGAAGCAGATAGGATACAGAAATTGCCTTATCAAGCAAATACTTTGCTTTCTTGCCAAAAGGAGAGATATAGCATGCAAAGGCAACATCAGTTTAAAGTATGAAGTCATTTGCCAAGCATAATGGAGAAAAAGAGTGAAAAATGTCAGAATCAGAGAATCACAGGATTTTAGAGTTGGGAGGGACCTCAAGCAGTCATCTAGTCTAATTTGTATGCAAAAGGAGTCCCCCCAATTCTTCCATGCCCCCACTGTAATATACCTGACAAGTGGTTGTTCAGCCTCTGCCTGAAATCTCCAGTGAGGAGGGGACCTACCACCCCTCAAGGCAGCCCATTCTGCCTTTGGAGAGCTTTAATTATTAGAACATTTCCACTACCATCAAGTCTAAATGTGCCTCTTTGTAATTTCTACCCATTGTTCCCAGTTTGGGCTTCTGTATTCTAACATTACAAATCTGCTGTGTGACAACCCTTTAAATATTTAAAGACAGTTATCGTGTCCCCACTGACATCTTTTCTTCTTCAGGCTAAGCAGTCTCTGTTCCTTCAGTTTATCCTCCAAGTACACAGATTCAAGGACCTTTGTCTATCCTTCAGACACAGTCCAGCTTTTCAATATCCTACTTATACGGAGGCATCCCAAACTTTAAACACAATACACTAGACATAATATATTTAGGGCAAAGTACAGAGGAACAATCAGCTTTTTATTCCCAGAAGCAAGTTGGGTGAGGGGAGACCAGGAAAGTCTTATAGAAGGTGATGCACGAGCTAAGTCTTAAAAGGAAGAGAGGATCTCTTTAAGGTGGAAGAGAGAAGAGAGTGCATTTTAGGGATGAGAGAATTCCAGTGTAAAGCAGAGACCAAGTATAAGCAAGGAAGAAAGAGAAGTTCAGATTGACTGGATTGCAGAATGCTGGAGGAAGGAAGGAAGGGAACACATTTATTAAACACCACTATATACCAGGCACTGGGCTACGTATCTAACAAATATCACCTTATTTGATCCTCACAACAATCCTGGGAAGTGGGTGCTATTTTCATCCACATTTCATAGTTGAGGAAATTGAGGTACATAGTTTAAGTGACTTGCCCAGGGTCACTTAGTTAGAAAATGTCTAAAGGCAAATTTGAACTCAGGTCTTCCTAACTCCAGACCCAGTGCTTTATTCACTGGGCTACCTAGCTGACACCTGGAGGGGGAGTAATGACCAATGAGGCTGGAAAAACAGGTTGGACCCAGTATAAAGAAGAGTTTGGGAGGAAAAAGGAAGTCTGGTGAAGTTGGAAAGACAGGTTAAGGCCAGGTTGTGAAGGGGGCTTTAAAAGATAAACAAGAGAGTTTATATTTTATCCTAAGGGGAATTAATAGGGAGCCACTAGAGTTTATTGGGTAGGCAGTCACATGGTCAGAGGACTGAGAATAGAAAATCAGATTTATCAATTAAAAATTATTGATAGTTGAAAACTAAAAATAAACAAATAAAAAAGAGGAAGCAGAAAAAAAGAAAACTCATTATCCCAAGTATAATAAATAGCTGGTAGAAAAAAATGTTTGACAACTTTGGAGAGAGAAGTATCAGTTGATTGATAAGGAGGGAAGCAAGATTGCAAAAGGTTGAGGAGTGATTGAGAGAAAAGGAAGTAGAAACATATCCATCCATCCATCCATCCATCCATCCATCCATCCATCCATCCATC